>NW_023397088.1:1454420-1616245 GCF_011125445.2 Fundulus heteroclitus | reverse complement strand
ATCATCAGAGTCATGGCAACTACAACAGGATTAAATCCAAGGTTAGCAGACTTTCACTCAGTTTCTATGAAAACGTTTCAACACCTGATCCAGGAGACAATCCTGGAGGCTCTCAGTTGAGCAACGTGGACTTTAGGAGTTGCTGTTTTTAGGCAATAAATCCTGGTAGGAAGTTGGAAACAGAAATAAACTTTAACTGGAGCAAAGCAGTGAAGAAGAAAGCAGACTTTACCATGAAGATCCTCAGTTTGGATCAGTAGAATATCAGCCAGATGTCTGCAGTTTAGTGTCAACACAACTTTCACATCACAAATATCAGAACTAAAACATGGAGTCTGACCTCAATATCTGTAGTTTGCAGAGGGGAGTCTGGAGAAAACCACAGAGCTCCTTCACTCCAGCATCGTTCAGGTCTTGGTTTCCACTCAGGTCCAGTTCTGTCAGATGGGACGGGTTGGACTTCAGAGCAGAACCGAGAGAAGAACAGCTGATCTCTGACAACCTGCAATCCTTCAATCTGAATAAAGTATAAAAGATGTGAGCTGAAGCCAACAGGATGCAGGTTAAAACTGAAATATGAACAAATAAATGATAAAATGTAGAAATTTAATTTCCCTGAATGTAAAAGTCCCAGAAACATGATGTACTGATGTCTGATATTTGATCCAGTAGAACTGATTTAAAGAGTTAAACCCAGCAGAACCACAACATGTTATCATGACGTGTGAAGGTCCAGATCAAGGTGTGTTTCTCATCAGTGGCGGCTGGTGATGAAGATATTCTGGGGTTAGGGTTGGGGAGGGCACTAGAGGTTGGAGATTACCACACAACAATAAACTCTACTTGAACATAAATCCATCCATGATCACTTGCTGCTGCTGGATATTTAAGTCTGATCGCTCTGGCGTCTGTTTAAAATGCTGCTGTCTTCTAGTCTGGGTCAGGGTTCTGGTAGAACAGTGGTTCTGAGACCCATAATGTTCTAAACATGGATCATTTAACAGAGTTTCAGCTCAGATTGTTCTGGATTTATTTTCAACCTAAACCAGCAGCCTGCATGGAGGGTTTTCTCTAAGGAAACATGACGTCTGTTTAAAGTTCTGCTCATTCAGTCCCTGATCACTGAACATTGGTCCCATGTTCTGCTGCTGGGCTCAGATGTTCTCCATCATACTGGGCCAGTTGTTCTCAGTGGGTCTCTGTGTGTCCGGTGGGTCATTCTGAGAACTAAAACCTACGATGAGGAGACTTTCTCCACCTCTGGCCCTCAGCTGTGGATCAGCCTTCCTGAAGACCTGAGGGCAGCTCAGAGGTTTAAATAACTAATAATCATCAGAATTTTTTATTCCATCTTTCAATAAAGTTTTTACTGTTGACCCCCTGAAAAGTCAAGGAACAGGAGCTAGAAGCTCTTAGTAGAACGTTGCCCATGCAGCCTTGATCTGACCATCCAGATCAGCCATTTTTTGTCATATCAAACACACCCATCCTGTCTTTGAGCTAGCTCACCCTTTCTCACAAACACCATATATGAACACAAACACCCGCTTGATTGGGACATTGCTGCAGTGAGAATTACTCTGTTGTTTTTTTCTGCAGATTGCCTTTTATATTTAATTTCAACTGAAAGTTTCTAGTTTATTCATCAGAGCTTATTAATCTAAGTATTTTAATATGACTTTTTTATTTCCATTTTTCAACATCAGTCCAAAACATTTTAAAGTATAAGCATTGGTAAGTAAATATATCAATATTCTCAGAATCTGAAATAAGGAAATCATTTTTTTTTTACACAAAACAGGTATTAATAACATCAATAAATGATGTTAGTTGGATAAATAAAGAAAACTAACCTCAGGATGTTAACTCTGCAGACTGAACTCTTCAGTATCTCTACTGTTGACCTGAACTGATTTAAAGAGTTAAACCCAGCCATAGTGATTTCAGAATTCATAGGGGGTCAACAGTACTGTTGACCCCCTGAAAGGTCAAGGAACAGGAGCTAGGAGCTCTTAGTAGAACGTTGTCCATGCAGCCTTGATCTGACCATCCAGATCAGCCATTTTTTGTCATATCAAACACACCCATCCTGTCTTTGAGCAGCTCACCCTTTCTCACAAACACCATATATGAACACAAACACCTGCTTGATTAGGATATTGCTGCAGTGAGAATTACTCTGTTGGTTTTTTCTGCAGATTGCCTTTTATGTTTAATTTCAATTGAAAGTTTTTAGTATAATGATCATCAGAGTCTATTGATTGAAGTATTTTAGTAAGACTTTTTCCATTTTTCTACATCAGTCCAAAACATTTTGAAGTATAAGCAATGGTAAGTAAATATATCAATATTCTCAGAATCTGAAATAAGGAAATAATTTATTTACACAAAAACAAGTATTAAAGCATCACTAAATGATGTTGGTTGAAAGAAAACTAACCTCAGGATGTTAACTCTGCAGACTGAACTCTTCAGTATCTCACACAGATGCTTCATTCCAGAGTCTTTCACTCCTTCGATCTCTCTTATCTCCACTTCAGTCAGATGAGAGGGGTTAGACTTCAGAATTGAGGCTACAACTTCAAATTCAGTCGCTGAGAGTTTGCAGCCATTAAGTCTGTGATTAGGGAAAAATAAAGTAGTTCTTATTAAACCAGACAACATGATAAACAAAGACTAAAATAGGATGACTGAACAGTGATGACATCATCTGATCTTCCCATCAGTGTCTGTGTTTGACACGACAAAATGAGTCTCTTCATTCTCTTCAGAGGGCTGTATGACAAAACCAAGATAACAGATTAAGCCAGGATTTTCCAGATATCCTGGCTAAATTAAGCCTCGACTCGTTTTCCCAAAAGCAGTAACATCAGTTACCATGGTGATTTATTCAGCTAGCATGCTCCAGACCAGGCTAACAGCCAGGCTTAGTTAATCCTGATGCCTTCTCTGTTCAGTCAGCGGTCACACTGATCAGAAACCAGTGAGTTTTGTCTATGATTCTGGTTTATTATCTGTGTGTTTTGGTATTTTTTTTATCAGCCTGCATTAAAATACCACTGATACACACTGGCATTCAGTCAAGTACTTTTATTATTTCAACACTGGTTTCAAGGTGGATGAACATGTCTGTTCTCAGGACCTTCAGATCACTTCACTGTGATATACACTGGACCCCAGTGGTAACTTTATCAGACGTGATGATTTGCAGAACAAGCTTGGGCCTCTGATAGGAAATACAGGAGCTGGTCAGATAATTAGAATATCATGGAAATGTTTCCCTTTTTCAGTAATTCCAATTAAAAAAGTGGAACATGTACAGGTCCTTCTCAAAATATTAGCATATTGTGATAAAGTTCATTATTTTGATCAAACCTGAACATTCATATAGTTTAGATTCATTGCACACCAACTGAAATATTTCAGGTCTTTTATTGTCTTAATACAGATGATTTTGGCATACAGCTCATGAAAACCCAAAATTCCTATCTCACAAAATTAGCACATCATGAAAAGGGTCTCTAAACGAGCTATGAACCTAATCATCTGAATCAACAAATTAACTCTAAACACCTGCAAAAGAGGTGACCGGACCCCGAGGAAGATTGTGGAGAAGGGCCGATTCCAGACCTTGGGGGAAATGCGGAAGCAGTGGACTGAGTCTGGAGTAGAAACATCCAGAGCCACCGTGCACAGGCGTGTGCAGGAAATGGGCTACAGGTGCCGCATTCCCCAGGTCAAGCCACTTGTTGACCAGAAACAGCAGCAGAGGCGCCTGACCTGGGCTACAGAGAAGCAGCACTGAACTGTTGCTCAGTGGTCCAAAGTACTTTTTTCGGATGAAAGCTAATTTTTCTTGTCATTTGGAACTCAAGGTGCCAGAGTCTGGAGGAAGACTGGGGAGAAGGAAATGCCAAATGTCAAGTAGCCAAATGTCAAGTACCCACAGTCAGTGATGGTCTGGGGTGCCATGTCAGCTGCTGGTGTTGGTCCACTGTGTTTTATCAAGGGCATGGTCAATGCAGCTAGCTATCAGGAGATTTTGGAGCACTTCATGCTTCCATCTGCTGAAAAGCTTTATGGAGATGAAGATTTCATTGTTCAGCACGACCTGGCACCTGCTCACAGTGCCAAAACCACTGGTAAATGGTTTACTGACCATGGTATCACTGTGCTCAATTGGCCTGCCAACTCTCCTGACCTGAACCCCACAGAGAATCTGTGCGATATTGTGAAGAGAGAGTTGAGAGACGCAAGACCCAACACTCTGGATGAGCTAAAGGCCGCTATGGAAGCATCCAGGGCCTCCATAACACCTCAGCAGTTCCACAGGCTGATTGCATCCATGCCACGCCACACTGAAGCAGTCATTTCTGCAAAAGGATTCCCGACCAAGTGTTGAGTGCATAACTGTACATAATTATTTAAAGGTTGACTTTTTTTGTATTAAGAACACTTTTCTTTTATTGGTTGGATAAAATATGCTATTTCTGTGAGATAGGAATTTTGGGTTTTCATGAGCTGTATGCCAAAATCATCAGTATTAAGACAATAAAAGACCTGAAATATTTTAGTTAGTTGTTATAAGAATTATTATTCTGAAGTCACTATGGCCTCACACCACTCGGACAGAGGAGGCCTGGAGACCTGATGTCTGTGTATAAGATCCACTGTTTTCTGATTGCAAGGCCAAATGCTGCAGCTGCTGAGGGATACTGATTGTTTACGATAGACTGTCTTTGTTTTGTCTCATGGGAAGGCCACGGTGCAGTATTAGGGGAAGCCCGAAAAGCGATACAGACAGAGACAGGGCAGACAGAGACTGCAGCGGAACCGAAGGGTGCGATTACTTTCCAACTATGTGAATCTCTGCTCTGTTTCTCAATAAAGGTGCTGGAACGTTATACCACCGTCTCGTCATTTAGTAAAGATGGGAACTCAGTTACTATTGCTTAGAATTCCACCCAAAACTCCCATAACAATTTGGCGTAAACGAACAAGATCTCCGACCGACGAGCGAGGGAGTCCGGGGACAGGAGCTGCTTTGGCCGGCCCGGAGAGGTTATCCGGCCTCTGGTACCCCGAATGGATTTTCAAGGGATGTGGAGGAGCTCCTGGTCTCGGAGCGTCTCTGGGCGTCGGCGCGAAGATCCGAACCTTTCTTTCATGAGACGGTAAGGGGATTATTTTCCAGCTCTTTTAAAAACAAACGCAATTGGTCAAAAATGCTTGCAAGCTTTTAAATTTTAAACCCCATTTTAAAGTATACCTCAAGAAATTTTAAAATTAAAAACTGTAAACCTAAAAGGTAGTAAAAGTAAAAGCCGGTAGAAATAATGAATTATATTTAATCCTTAAGGCAAATAAAACAGGGTTCGCAATACCGAACGGTGACTAAGGTTTAAACATTAAACTAAAATTCAAAATTTAATTAGAATACGTTTTCAGCTGAAATACGGACTTTCCCACAAGGGGGAAGGAGGGGCAGAGTGATTTTCACCTGGAGAACAGGTGACCGGCTGAGCAGTTTGCAGCTGGTCCATTTAAAGTCCTCTTGTCTTGGGTTTGTGCAAGAGGCTGTCCACCTCTGTTGTGGATGAAAGCGGCAGGGATGCTTAAGTCCTTGACTGTTGCGAAGACGTTTGCAGCTTTGATAAGTGGGGACCCCGACCATTATACCAAAAAGCCGACCATCAGATGTGAGGCCTTTCATTTTAGTTGGTCGATCGTGCTAAGGACGTAAAAAATAATAATAAAAAACAAAAAAAGGATAAAATAAATAAAAACAAACAAACAAAAAAAAAAGTCTGGATGCAGAAGAGTCAGTGTAATGGGGGAAAGGAAGAGGTTTTTCAGGGTCAAGCCTAGCCCCAGGGTGAGACGTTCGATTTCATGCTGAAAAACGTAGGGGCCCAGACGCATGACATGCATAAATGATTTGAAATGATTTGATTAAACATGCAGATTTCTCACATAGGGGTTATTATTATTACTATTATTTTATTTTATTGCAGTACTGCTACTAAATAATAAAAATAAAATTAAGAGAAAAAAGAAAAGCGATAAAAACAAGGAAACGGAAACGAAACTAAAAAAGCGTTGCACCGGGGAAGCGTTTACGTGGGGACCGATTAGGCACTTCCGTTGTGGATAAAACTGTTCTGAACTGCTAATAGCGACGTATAACTTTCAAAAATGGGTAAGCGTCCAAGTGTCTGCGAGACACAGAGTTGTATCCTTGCGGGACTGAAGCGTAAAACCGCGTGTGGACGAAGCATCGGGGGGCCGTAACCAGCGCACGCTCTCCACCTTTTAAACTAAGCGGGAACTTAACGC
Organism: Fundulus heteroclitus; assembly: GCF_011125445.2. Lineage (NCBI taxonomy): Eukaryota > Metazoa > Chordata > Actinopteri > Cyprinodontiformes > Fundulidae > Fundulus > Fundulus heteroclitus. The sequence goes on along the minus strand of NW_023397088.1, from coordinate 1,609,909 downwards.
GTTGAAAACATCTTTCGGCGTTGACGTTTAAAAAATTATGAAAAACATAGAACTATTTAAGATGGTGAAAAAGCAGGCCTGCACGTGTTTGTCTGTCTGAATGTCATCGTTTGTATGTAACCGTACGTGTGTATGTATCTATGTAACTAAACGTTCGTCTGTGTGAATTAATTCGGGGTAAAAGTAATGTTCATGGTTTCAGAATGTTCATTTGTTTTTTGGTAGAACTGCAGCTCCGTAATTCAAATGACATTTTAAGCATGGACTATGTTAACAATAGAGGTACAGTAAAAGAGAGATTTAAATAACAAAGTTTGTTTTTTAACATTAAATATCAGGACCAAATTAAATTGATACACGGAGAGATTAACATGGCTTGAACGGAAATATTTCAGCTTTGTTAGAAATAGGAACTGGTAATAAGCTTTACATAAGCTTGTTAAGTTTACTGTTTTACAAAATTAGGCTGAGATCCTATCACTTGTTTTTTAGCCCTAAGGTAATTTAAAATTACTGAGATCTCATTGCTTATAATAATAATGATTCATCACAAACCAGTCCAGTTGAAAGAAGTTTAGATATACAAGATTTTTGATTTAAATAGATGAGGGAAACTGTGCTTTGAACAAACCTGTATGGAACTAAATATGAATTGCTTTTCTAAGGGTTTTCTATTCATTTATTTTATTTATTTTTTACTTGGGATTTGAATGCAACTAATGAGAAATTTTGAGAAGCGTCAAAATATCAGAAGGCCACGTTACACGCGTCATCAGTTACGAAATCATCTGATGTTATTAGTTATGCTGAGCTGAGGCGATCCTCAGAGGGATAGTATAACCTGAGAAGGACAATAGATATGATAAACAAATCTGACCATGATTTAAACATCTGAATGTTTATGGCGAGGCTGGGTCTGTGTGTTCTGGCCTGGGGCACGAAAACTATGTCAGAGGGGAAAAAATAAAATAAAGCCAGCTTCGGAAGGGTTAAATTTTAATTCTAATCTTGGTTTGTTTTGGGTAGCCTTCTCAATGTGCTGAATTATGGGGAAAACTCATCATTTATAGAGAAACACTAGAATCTCAAAAACTAAAAGGGAACAATCATTGCTTTAAAGTTTCACCCTTGACCAATTAGGTTTGATAAGGTATATATAAATAAAAGTATTACTAACAGCAAATACACATGGTCAAAGGACCAGAAGGATATCAAAAAGTTTGTAATAAGTCAAAAACCTATGTCATATTGGAAAGGACATTATTGTGCTCCTTGGAAAACAATTTTGTTTTAGTTTTGTTTGGTTAATTTCTTTCGGGGTTTTTTTCTCTTTCTTTTAGAGATGTTTTGAACAAAGTTTCAAAGGAAAGGGGAAGAATAGAAACCTTCCCAGGATCAGAAAAAAAGGGAAAAACATCACGTTAAAGGGACACTAAGGGGACCAGGGTTTTAACTGCTTGCTATTAACACTCTTGTTTTTCTCTGAGTTATTGCTTTCAGATTAAAGGAGTTATAATCAGATTTGGACACTAAATTATACTTAGTTTTAACCAAGTTATGCCAGATCTTCCAGCAGGAAAGGTGGTGTCTTAAAAATGTTTGTTGCTTTCTGCTATTAACAGCTCTATCTTTCTGCTTCTTTTTCTTTGCAAAGAAACCTGGTCGATATGATAGGAATGTGCTAACATAGAGATTTAGTCTCATTTTAGACATTCTCAGATGCGAGAGAATGCAGAAACAGTGCCACAGTGACATGGGGGCTGATCCTTGGGACAAGGACTAAAGGTGATGTCATTGACTTCAGCCTGATCCAGTTTTGAGTTTTATTTTGTCAGAGACAAAGTTTGATTTATTTTTTTCTATCCTTTTGTTTCTTTTATGTTTGTCTTGTTAGAGGGAACACTGTAGTTAAAATGTTTGTGACTGTTTTGCTGTAATTTATTTTCAACCTATGGAGCGTTTTCTTTGGCAAAAAATGCTGGCAGAATTCATTCTGTTTGCAGGCGTGAGGACTGGAGGATGGACTGTTGAAGGGAAGGAGAATGTTGGGCTGCTGAATTTAGACATTGGACTGAAAATGGACATTGAAGGACTATGACTGAGGCATCGGACAACCTTCGACAACAAACACAGATGAGTTCTGCAGACACGACTTCATGCATTTCACTTCAGATTTTGTTGTACACAATTAAAACAAAACACACATTACGAAACACATTAAGATTATGTAAAGGTGAAAACTTTTAAAGAAGCACCTTGATGGAATCATGAAGCAACTTAATAAATTAAGTGGGTATTATATCAACAGTTAAATAAATAAATGAATGAATTAGTTTTCACTATATAGGTAGAGTAATCTGAACTTTTAAATAGCATTTCATTTAATGAACATCTTAAGAGTAAGCTGATTTCTGCTACTCTGGCAGGCTTCAATAAAACACAAAGAAAAGGTTACTGGCTAAAATGGGTAATGTTGCAATAAAATTAGCATAATGACACATCCTACTAACTAACATGGGTAAATTTAGGATTAAAGCATCAGTGTAAAATGGTTACAATATTTATGGAGATTTAATATCTTTCAACTAGAACATAAATAACTCAAAAGTCTTTTTAACCAGTTAACCCGTTAACCTGAGGGCTTTTAGATCAGGATAATGTAATGGTTATCGTCTTACATACAGAAAATAAGTAAGATTATTTTAATTAGATTAGATTATGGGGACATTTTGGATCTGGTCAGGATTGCTGGGGGCTGTGATGATAAAAGGGTAACAGCTTGAAGGTGATATCAATGAATGAAGGTTTTCTCTGAGGAACATCAAAGCAGCAAAGACATCCCACAACATCCTGTTGTGTAAAGAACATCTTGAACGGCACGTAAGGTGAGATCCTTACAATGAGAGACGTTCCACACGGGGGTGTGGAGACCCCTGGGGCATGGCACCCAGGGACAAGCTGCTGTGGACTTGACACAGCTGGTGGAACCAGAGAGACGACGAGGTGGTCCCACAGGTTACCTGACACCTAACACTGACTGTAAAGGGTTCTGGGTTTTCAGGGTTGCTGAAAACAGAAAGCTTCAGAGAACCTTAACCCTTCCTGACCAGGCACTCAGAATACATAGATCATAGATCAGATTGCAGAGGCCTAGACAAATAGGAACGCAGAGATGCGTTCACCCAAGAACTTCTTAATAAAAGTCCTTAATCCTCAGTTTAAGAAAATAAATAATCACATGTATGGTTTACTTTATTTTAGGATTAATTTGGGAACTAATTCTGATTTGCTTAAGTAGCTTTAGTTGGTCTACAATGTTAGAGCGTTTTCAAAAGCTCCTGTTCTCTCTCATTGCTTTGTTTGTAGAACCATGGCGTCCTTGAACGGTAACAGCATGGTGTAAATATTTTGTCTTTTCGGTGCAGAACAGCACCTCGCTTTCTTTAAAAAAAAAAAAAGAGGGAGAGAGGGAAAAGGCTTTCACATGGAAAGGCTTTCTTTTTCTCAGTTGGGTTTTCAAAATAAATGGGAAATGTCATGAAGCGAATATGTTGATGAAATTATGTTGCAGAGAACTTCAACTGTCAGACAACAACAGTTAAGACACACATTAAAAGCATTCTGTTAAGAATTATTATGAATTTACTGCAGATACATTTGAACTTAAAGATTACTCTTTTAACTAATAATTAAATTGCAGAATTCTGAGAGCTAAATAATTGTGCACAGAAATATCTTGAATGTGAAAGTGCTTGAAGAATGTTTTAATAAATGACACATGAAAGGGGTTTTGATAAGAACACTAATTACACCTTGTTTCTGTTCTCCAGTGGAAACAAGGACTCGTGTCTGCAGACCATCTTCACAAAGTGTTTTATTAGAGAGAAATGCAAAATAAAATGCTCAGTGCCCATCCAGAACTGAACGCTTATTACTATCCAGCTCAATCATCCAGCCTGCGAGGAGGAACCAAGAAGAGGACTGGGGATGAAGAAGCCAGAGAACTCTGATTCCTTATTCTTCAACGGGAGGAGTTGCCTGAAGAGACCCTAAGCGCGATTAGATTATTTTCTGCCTTGTGCCTGAATGGCCTGAAGGCTTCCTTAACTTTGCGTTCTTGACGTTTAGAACTCTTCTCATATTGTGTTGCTGTTTGTTTAACTGCTCTGTTCCACTGACTCACATGTTTGATTTTTTTGTGTTATGAGATCTACACTTTAATATTACATCATGTTGATCAATATGGTTTTATGGGGTAAAAAATGGAAACTGTTTGCTTCAGACACACAAGGATCTATGGTTTATGCACCTTTTGATTTGATATAGGAAGAACCAGGATCGGATTGGCTCTAAAGATCCTTTAATATTAGCTGGTAATGATAACACATAGATTCAATACAGGGTTTTCAGGCTCAGATTGGCCGAGAGCAGATTTCCCTGGGAGGGGGGCTTGCCAGTTTTTACTGCCCCCTAGGGGTAGCTTTTTCTGCCGTTTCCCCTGCCCGCACTGAACCTCTCCTGCCTTTGCTCCTGGTGTTGTAAGTTTGGAGTGCTGGATTATTGTCCATCGTAGGGGTGAGTGGAGAAAGGAGTAGGAGGGTATTCAGGGTGAGTCGGAGTAGACGGATTCGACCTTGGTTACTGAACAGGGTTTAGCTTACCATAGTCTAATGTAATTTTAAAATAATGTGCGCATAGGTACCTGAAACAGGCCTTACCTAATTAGATGAATCCTAAATTGTAGACAAAAGCTAAATCTTTGATCTTGTGTGTTAAACCTCTTTGAAGCATTCATGTTGATCTGTACTAAAAGTTCCAGCACTGCCCGGTTCCAACACGGGAACCCTTTGGGTCCCACTTTACGAGTTTACAGAAATGGTTCCTCTGTGCTTGGTTCACATTTTCAAGTGATGGGTCATCTTGTTTTGTCTTGATGCTGACGACGCCATCATCAAAAAAAAAAAAAAAAAAGAGAGGAATGTTATAAGAATTATTATTCTGAAGTCACTATGGCCTCACACCACTCGGACAGAAGAGGCCTGGAGACCTGATGTCTGTGTATAAGATCCACTGTTTTCTGATTGCAAGGCCAAATGCTGCAGCTGCTGAGGGATACTGATTGTTTACGATAGACTGTCTTTGTTTTGTCTCATGGGAAGGCCACGGTGCAGTATTAGGGGAAGCCCGAAAAGCGACACAGACAGAGACAGGGCAGACAGAGACTGCAGCGGAACCGAAGGGTGCGATTACTTTCCAACTATGTGAATCTCTGCTCTGTTTCTCAATAAAGGTGCTGGAACGTTATACCACCGTCTCGTCATTTAGTAAAGATGGGAACTCAGTTACTATTGCTTAGAATTCCACCCAAAACTCCCATAACATTAGTGTGCATTGAATCTAAAATATATCAATGTTCAAGATTTTTCATTACATTATGCTAATATTTTAAGAAGGACCTGTATATTATATTCATTCATCACACACACACTGATATACATATTTCAAGTGTTTCAGGGTTTATACAGGAATGGTTAACTCTTTAATGCTTTTTAATGCTCTTAGAAATGATTTTAATGCCATCAACAAGTACCCATTCATATATATATATATATATATATATATATATATATATATATATATATATATATATATATATATATATATATATATATATATATAGTATTCATTCATCACACACAGACTGATATACGTATTTAAAGTGTTTCAGGGTTTATACAGGAATGGTTAACTCTTTAATGCTTTTTAATGCTCTTAGAAATGATTTTAATGCCATCAACAAGTACCCATTCATATATATATATATATATATATATATATATATATAGTATTCATTCATCACACACAGACTGATATACGTATTTAAAGTGTTTCAGGGTTTATACAGGAATGAGTAACTCTAATTTAATGCCATCAACAAGTACCCATTCATGTATAACAGTGTATCTATCTATCTATCTATCTATCTATCTATCTATCTATCTATCTATCTATCTATCTATCTATCTATCTATCTATCTATCTATCGAGAGAGAGAGAGAGAGAGAGAGAGAGAGAGAGAGAGATTTTAAACTTCAAAAAAAGAACCTCAGTCAAAAAGGGACCTCAGTTAAGTCATTTTTATAATTTAAGGAACTGAATGCAGTATTTGCAAGCCATACTCTGATTGGATGGACAGAAACCTGTCTGTGATTGGCTAGTGAGGTCGACAGTTTTTGAAGTCAGGAGCGCACAGACAGTCGAGCGAGCGGAGAAACCATAGATATTATATATTATGTCTATGGGAGAAACAGCCGAGCGAGAGCACAGCTGTGTTGAGTGTGGAAGGATTGGGTCGAGCGCGCGGGCAGACACGGAACTAAGCGCGAGGAGGATAGTATTTATCAGAGTTGATGGCGCGCGTGATGTTTAAACGCTGAGTACCTGTCTCACTGCGCGTTCAAACAAAATGCACAAACATTGCTCCAGAAGTTGGTATACGCAACGCTGACTGAAAAATAAGTGGGAATACGCCGTATACCCGCGTATACCCTGGACTACACCACTGCCTGTCCAATTTCATGTGAGATCGTAAAGCTTTGACACCCATTGTGCAAAGCTTCATTCTTTTTACAAACACGGCAAAATCCTTCGTCACATTTACCGTCGACAGGCTGCAGCCACGTCCCGAACTCCTTGTTTTTCACCCATTTTCCCCATTCTCTAGTTCTTTCTCCTCCTCGTGCTTCATTTCTGAACATAGTAAAAACATACGGCTTTGCAATCAACCGGAAGCAGTTCAGTGTGTTTGGCTCTGCTGCTGAATCAGTTATATCTGATATATATCTGACGACATTTTTTGTATGAACGCATTTTTTTTTATAGAAAAAAAAATAAGGCATTTAAAGCTATCGATAATCACATTTAATGACGTTTAATGCCATTTAAGGCCTTAATTTAAATTTTTTTTATAAATTAATGACGTTTAATGCTTTTTAATGACCCGTGGAAACCCTGTGTTTATTCCTTTGAATTTCAATGATTATAACAAATGAAAACCCCAAATGTTGGTCAACTGACAAGTAAGAACATGAAAACTGTGATCATGTACAGCTCTGAATAATTAGTTGGGGCTCCTTTTCCCTGGATTACTGCAGCAATGCAGCAAGGCCTGGAGTCGACCAGTCTGTGGCGCTGCTCAGGTGTTATGAGAGCCCAGGTTGCTCTGATTCTATTCTTATTCTCTAAGATACTGAATCTGGGGTTTTCATTAGTTATCAGTTATAATAACCAACATTCAAAGAAATAAATACTTGAAATATGCCTGTATGTGTGTAATGAAAGAATATAATATACTTTTTGAATGGAATTAGTGGGGAAAAATGACTTTTTCATAATACTATAATTATATGAGCAGCACAATTAAATTTAATCTTCTTAGCCTCAGCTGAAGTTCTCCATTCTCAACCTGTAAGGTACCTAGAAATGTCCTAAAAGCTCCACAGCATACACAGACATTCAGATTGTTCTTTATTAAGCTTAATTAAGTGGCTTTCAGCTGCTGACATGAATTTTATACAACCAGAATCCAGGTTTGGTCTCATTAGAGCCTGATAAATCCCCATCAATTATCTTCTCACTGCCCCCCAATCCTGTCCAGATAGACATTTAAACACATTATTTACTTTTTAACATTTATTTTAACTGACTCTATATGCTGATTCAATGTAAGATACTCTACAAGCTCCTATGTCCAGCTGAGTTAGCGAACGGCAGCCTAGAGCACAGACATATATACGTAGACGCATCATAGGGCGCAGGATCGCACGTCAACGTCACCGCCATATTGTATGTGGCAGAAAAAAGTTGAGTTCTGTTATTGTGAACGTGAATCAGATTATATATATATACACATATATATATATATATATATATATATATATATATATATATATATATATATATATATATATATATATATATATATATATATATATATATATATACTGTGTCACATGTGAACCTTTAGGAACAGACTTTTTGGGTGAGTATTAAAGAGGTAAAATTAATAAAATGAGAAAAAAGTCCTAGGTCAATAAAATAAAAATAAACAAACAAACACAAAAGTGATAATGTTATGATCAAAACGTCATATTATGAGAATTAAGGGGGAACATTTCCAGAATAATCACAGTTTGCAGAATTATTTCACTCCTGGAGTAATAGGGCCAGGTTAGATTATTTTAAATACTTTTATTCTTTAGGAGAATAAATTCATTAGAATGAAGCTAAAGGGATACGAAAATAAACTTGTAATATTACAAAGACAAAAATACTACGAATACAAAGTATATTCAGAGATTAAAGTCCCTCTGATACTGTTTAAGTGACTGAGTAACTGCAGATTTGCCACATTTAAGATGGCGGACGCTCTGACGCATCGCAGCAGAGGCAGAACCCGCCCAATGACGCGTCTACTCTTATATTATGTCTATCATAGACATAATATAAGAGCTTCATTCTCCTGAATTTATTCTCCTAAAGAATAAAAATATTTAAAATAATCTAACCTGGCCCTATTACTCCAGGAGTGAAATAATTCTGCAAACTGTGACTATTCTGAAATGTTCCCCCTTATTTCTCATAATTTGATATTTTTATCATAACATTATCACTTTTGTGTTTGTTTGTTTATTTCTTCTTTATTGACCTAGGACTTTTTTTCTCATATTATAAATTTTACCTCTTTAATACTCACCCAAAAAGTCTGTTCCTAAAGGTTCACATGTGACACGGTTTTATGAAATAATGAAGACCACAATGTTTAGATTTAACTAATTGATCCTTATATTCATAACACACACAAATCTATCTATCTATCTATCTATCTATCTATCTATCTATCTCTCTCTCTCTCTCTCGCTCTCTCTCTCTCTCTCTATATATATATATATATATATATATATATACGGAGAACAAGTGTCAGCGATAAAAAGAGTCGTCAGCTCGCTTGGATCGCGGCTGTAAGACGACCGATCATAACTTTCCACAGTATCCCGATGTCAATGAGAGTGTGTTCCCTGCATTTTCATTCTGGTAAGTTAAGGATACACAGTTTTATTTTATAGCCTACATTCTTTCTTTCCTTCAGCCGCGACACCACATACATGCACATAAATACTAAAACGGCTGCGGGAAAGGCTCAAATACGTGAGAAACCAGGAAGGTTTAGGGAGGGTTGGCAGTTAACGTTACTAACTAAACCTTTGAAACACATAGCAGCTAGTTAAAAGTACATTACATGTGTGAGTGGTTGTTAGCACTAATGGTTAGCAGGTGCCAGAGCCAGTCTGAGCACAGCTTACCTTTGTACGAATTACTGTGTTCCCACTGCTTGCTGGCTTTATGATCTGCAGCTCCTGAACCCATCCATTCGTAAACTGCACATGAGACTCCAAGGATTTGTAGCTTTGGAACTGTTCTGAAGTATAGGCGCTCACACCACAAACTAGGTAGCCGAAGACGTCTGATATACGAAACAGTGGCAACAAGTGGTTGTCGGCGCTCCATAATAATGCTGATTTTGTCAACATACCGGTCCCTGGTTTCTCTATTTAATGTGTCCCGGTAAATTTCAGATCCTTCTCGGGATTTTAACATATTTTTTCTATCTATTCTTTCTCAACTCTACTTCTATGTCTCTTCATTCAACAACGTTATGTCAGAGGTATTTTAACGTTGCGTTGCCATTAACATGGCCGCCACGTCACATAATGCAACGTGGATCCCAAGCCCTATAACAGAACTCAACTTTTTTCTGCCACATACAATATGGCGGTGACGTTGACGTGCGAACCTGCGCCCTATGACGCGTCTACGTATATATGTCTGTGATGTCTATGGCCTAGAGCACAGACATATATACGTAGACGCGTAATAGGGCGCAGGTTCGCACGTCAACGTCACCGCCATATTGTATGTGGCAGAAAAAAGTTGAGTTCTGTTATTGTGAACGTGGATCAGAGAAGATGCCTCATTCCTGTGCTGCAATAAATACACACACACACACACACACACACACACACATATATATATATATATATATATATATATATATATATATATAATATATATATATGTGTGTGTGTGTGCGTGTGTGTGAATGTGTTATGAATATGATCAATTTGTTAAATCTAAACATTGTGGTCTTCATTATTTCATAAAACCGTGTCACATGTGAACCTTTAGGAACAGACTTTTTGGGTGAGTATTAAAGAGGTAAAAATAATAATATGAGGAAAAAAAAGTCCTAGGTCAATAAAGTAAAAATAAACAAACAAACACAAAAGTGATAATGTTATGATAAAAACGTCATATTATGAGAATTAAGGGGGAACATTTCCAGAATAATCACAGTTTGCAGAATTATTTCACTCCTGGAGTAATAGGGCCAGGTTAGATTATTTTAAATATTTTTATTCTTTAGGAGAATAAATTCAGGAGAATGAAGCTAAAGGGATACGAAAATAAACTTGTAATATTACAAAAAAAATACTACGAATACAAAGTATATTCAGAGATTAAAGTCCCTCTGATACTGTTTAAGTGACTGAGTAACTGCAGATTTGCCACATTTAAGATGGCGGACGCTCTGACGCATCGCAGCATAGGCAGAACCCGCCCAATGACGCGTCTACTCTTATATTATGTCTATGGCCTAGAGTCCATTAGCCAGCTTGTTAGCATCGGCTAGTTGCTATGCTAAGCTAGCGGTAAAACACAGTCCAAAAAGCTTTGAGTAGAAACTTCTCTGTCTTCTACCTCGGGCTTAAGCACACTTACTCACTGTGGATTATCGTGGGGACAAACCACGGCACAAATTACTGTTTATAGTCCAAAAACAAGCCAGTTTAACATAGGGTGACCAGACGTCCCCGATTTCCGGGGACTGTCCCCGTTTTGGACCACCTGTCCCCGGCTAAAGCTGTCCCCGGAAATGTCCCCGATTTTACCGAGGGTAGTGTTGCGGTAACTGGGTGCGCTGCGCGCACCACTAGATGGCGGTAATGATCCTTTTGGATGTCAGATGCCATTAAAACACGAAGAGGAAGAAGAAGAAGAAGAAGAAGAAGAAAAAGAAGAAGAAGAGCGCACCACTTTTAAAACAAAAGAAGAACAAGTGGAAATTCGTTGTTACAAGGGGAGCTGCCCTGTGTCATGGTAAGTATTTGGATCGGGCTGATCCTGTGATAAATGTTTGGTTTTTGTCCAGGTTAAAAATTATCAATAAAAAGTAAGACAAGACCACGAGTTGCTGCTCACATCAGTAAAAGACACTTGGATAAATTGTAACAGAATAATTGAAAACTCTTTGTAAGGCGCTAAACTGGTACGCTGGTTCTCCAGGGATCAACAAGGGTTCTTCTAAAGATGTTTTAGAACTGATTGGTGACCTTTAGTTTATATTTTAGATAGTTGGAAGTAGAGTTATTACAAGATGTTTTGCTGATTTATGAGCATAGACTTCCAGTCTTAGGTTTAGCTTTTCTACTGCTCACTTTGGATATATGAAAGCTCCTCATGAAAAAATAGGAGTCAGTAACAGGAGAACTGAATGAGAAAAGATCTACATGATCTGAGAATGATGGAGGAAGAGATAACCACCTGTTTAATGTCCATTTATTATGTTGTTTTTGCTTGTAGCTCCTAATATTGTGGTAATTAGATTTGTAGTATTTAATTAGATGATATAATAATAAAAATAACAATAATTGGAAGTTTTCATGTTGTACATTCTAATGTTTTTGGAACTGATTTTAATTATATAATGTCTGTTTTAGAATAATGTAAGATTGATACGAGAGGAAGAGGATAGGAAGTCAGAAAGGAGATTAAATGGGTGGAGGAAAATAGGAACACTGATGGAAAGAACACTTGATGAGAAGAGATAAAATTTTACTTAGAGGATTATTAAAGTTCAAGTGATAAAGCGTTGACATGATTTAAGTGATAAAGTAACGTAGTGAGTAATGTAGTGTGTGAAGTTTGCTATGTAAAACAAAGTGACTCAGGTTTGAGTTGAGAAGCCTAATTGTCTGAGGATATAACCTCTTTCTGAGTCTCTGCACTGAACATGAGTTCCACTGCACTTTCCTTGCTGTGGCAGAACTAAGAGGCAGATTAGTTGTATCTTTTTCTTGTGTCTTAAAAATGTCAGTTCTGCACATCATACATTCTCTTCTCCTCTTATTTTATCCAGACCTCTGGATACCGGGGCTGATGGCTTTTCAGACACAGAACGCCTTGAAGAAACCAGAGATGATCTCATGTTAGCTGACTCACTGACCGGAGTTAACTCACCTTATAGGAGCAAACAATATACTGGCACATCAACTACTACCATACACATAATGTAGTTATACACACTTTGTGTAAGTTTATACATGCTCATGCTGCACACTGATCCAAGGGGTCTCCAAGTCTGTGCCTTTGTTCCACCTCACATCACCACAACCCATTTTCTTGTCCCAAACAGGCTCCATGCACAGCTCCACTTCTTCTTGAAGCTCAGCAGCTCCTGATTAATCCAGGTGTGTCTGACTTCAGTAACCAGTCAGACACACCTGGATTAATCAGCTTGTCCAGTAAAGAAAGAAAGGAAACAAAAGAGCTGCTGAGGTTCAGGAAGTAGTGGAGCTGTGCTTATAGCCCATTATGGAAAGAAATTAATCTGCTTATTTGAGATGCACAGGCCCCTGCTGTGGCCAGGTGACAGTAAGAAACATGTATCACCCTTTACGTGCGGGCTTGACCTCTACTTCTTTTTTATGTTAATGCAAAAAACCTATTGCTCATAGGTATGTAGACATGAACAGAATAACTATTTGTTGCACCTTTTTTAAAAGGTTGAGGAACTCTGTCTTCACAGAGAGCCACAGTCTAAATGTTTGTATTTTCTGGTTTTTCTTTTCCTCATGTCACTCTCCCCTTAGGAGGTGGCAGAGCTCTTTGGGCTACACAAAATTGAAAAACCCTGCTAACCACCTTACACCCCTCCACTCCCACCCCCAACCCAAAGACACAGTTCTAGTTTTCTATTAACACTATTTATTAATTTTATTAATCTTAGGATATACTAAAAGTGTGGAGAGGCACATTCCTGGCTTTGACACTTGATTTTTGTTGTTTAAATATTAATAAATATGTAAAAATAAATTAAACCATTACTGTCCCCGTTTCCTAATTTCGTCTTGATGAGATGTATTGTTTTTTTATGTACGAGCAAGAAATGTCCCCAGATTTGATTTCAGAAATCTGGTCACCTTAGTTTAACATGGAGATGTTGGCTTAAGTCCGCCGAACCGGATCTCTGTGGCTTCTCGTGCTGCGCTCTCTCACCTGAACAAGCGATACATTCACTGACTGCCGCTGTGTAGGAAATTACACTTCTCACATTTACCATTATTAAAATGAAATACAACTATGCAAAGAGATGTTTAAACACATTGTTAACACATTTTACTGAAGCAATAATAAACAAATTTAAAATGAAAATGAATCCCAGTGAGACTGAATGTGTGTAGACAGAGAGGCAGAAGACAATGATTCTTCAGAAGGAAAGATTCTACTTGTTGTTGTGTCCACAATCTTTAAATGATTTTAATTCCAGTTACTAAACCGTCTCAACTAGAAAACATGTTTAGCTTTTGTTCTGTCAGATTGAAATGGTTAATTTAGTTTGATTTATAGATTTTTTTACAGACATCAGAGATGGCAGCATAAATGGGGATATTAAGAGTGCAGAAAACTGATAGGGATGATGAGTAATGATTTTATATTTTTCAGTTAAAAACACAAGACTGACTTCAATGAACCCCTGATGTTACACAGGATCACCAATGTAACAATGTGCCATTTTCTGTCCTCCAAAATAAGAGCTTAATCATGATGTTTGAACAAAGCCGGTATTTACTGCAGTACAGTAAATTAATTGGTTTTATATTATTTTAGCATTTTTATAAAGCTGGTAATTTTTCTTTGCAGATCCTGGCATGAAGGGAGCATGCTTTCTAACAGACTTGCCTCTTTCTCTAGAATATCTGTGGCATTTGGGAGCTCACAGAAGGAAGCACCGGACCTTGTTTGGAAAAGCTTCTCGGATTTCTGGACTAGATTGAAGGCCTCATCTAATGCTCAAAAATTTTTCAACATCTTTCCAGCCTTTTATTTGGTCTTGCTGGGTGATGGATATATATTTTGTTGTGGCCCACTCCAAAAGCCCCACATAGCTAGATTTGGACTGCCTACGTCAGTGATGATGTTTACTACACAAAGTCCTCTGGAAGCTGCTGTCTCAGATAGGTCTTGGATGATTGGTTTGTAATTTGCGCAATTAATGACTGAAATTGTAAGCCACCACTTGCTTCCATTTCGTTGTGCTTCCTGCTGACATAAAGACACATGCATGTGTTGCTGCTCTCCTCTATGCCCAGGCAATGTCACATCCAAAAAGCTTCCCTGTTCCCAGGTGCAGCTCCACACATTTCCTCCAGAGTTAAGACACCTTGTTCCAGCTTAATGTGTTAAAGTCTTCTTTGCTGGTTTCTGATATCATGGAGAGGAAGACTCGTGTCCTGAAGAAGCTTGTAGCCTGTTGAGCACGCTGAAAATATATTATCTGTTTTTCTATGTATATTTGCTCCATCTAATCTATATGCCAACAGCCTTCATCTGATCTTTGGTAAAAATATGACCCAATTTATTTTCCATTGTCAAAACTTTCTTTTGTAGGAGTGGATAAATTATTCTGTGTTAAGTTCTCCTTCTATAATTTTTTGAGGTGATTTTTATTTTTGCTTTTTAATTCTTCCCTCAGTATTTTACCCTCAGGTCCCTGTGTTCTGTAATAAAATACCTTGTACAATAAAATGTTTGGTTATTTGTTTTTTCACAATCGACACATGTTTATTTTATCACCTAATATAATTATAACTAGAAAAAGTTATTTAAATTAACATTTTCACTAATTATTAGTATACAATAATTGTGAAGTTGAATGCACAATCAACTGGGTTATACATCATGCAGTCCACATAAAAAACTTAAATATACAATAATTATGTCTTCCCCAGAGATTAATTCATTCCGGGTCATCAGTCAAAACATCTACAGCCCATATTTTCCTCAAGTTATTTCAAACTTTTTTGAAATAATTTAGATCAGCTCTATCATTCAGCTCATTTTCTAACTGATACCAGATAAAAAAGGCTGACATCTACTAAACCTGTGTTTTTTTTTTTTTTTAAATAAAGGAGTAAGTCCTGAAAACAGTGATAGCCATAACAAGGTTCTATTTCATCCCTACTGACAGCCAGAGGTGGTGCTTAAAGCCCTGAATGATCACTCTTGTGCATGCTGCACAGGAGCTGCAAGAATCATTTTGCCCTCCAGAGGCTCCTCCTCTTTGATACATCTTTATTCTTCATTTGGTAAGTTGTTTTTCCTTTGATCGGCGGGAGTTGGGACACGTTCGCTTCCCGTGTCGATTTCCCTATTGCTGGTAGTAACGCGTTAACCGACTCCAACCAGTTTGTTTGCATATTGTGCCATATCTGGCTTGTCATTGTTTTATTATCGTAGCCGCTTTCAGGCTTGCTTTTGTTGCATTGTGCAGCCGTGTTCGGCTTGCCTATATTTCGTTAATCACAGCCGTTTTTTCGAGCTTGCTTTTTCTTTCATTAAGCAGAGGTGTTCGACTTGCCTCATTGAGTGTTGCGACCTTGCTGGTTTGTACTTCTTCTGTAGCTACAGGGGTCGTAGTGCTCCTTGCAGCTTTTTACGCTGCAAGGTGCACTGGTGGCGTTTTCTGCTTGACCAGGTTTCCTGGCCTATTTGTTCGTCGGTTTAAGTGTCAAGTGTGCCGATTTCAGCTTGACCTGACCTTCTCCAGTGAGCGTGAGAAGCTGAACGTGCCGTGCTGCAGCGCTTGTTTGACCCTCTCCAGTTGGAGGATGGGCATGATTTGTGTCCCTCTTGTTTGGGACCAGATCACCTAAGAGAAGCCTTGACTGATGCGGCCCTCCCTAATTGTTCTGTCCCGCCCTTATCCCTGCGTATTGCTCGCTTGGCTGACTGTCAGGGCGCCAGCCAGCCTGTGAAGAGTATGGCTCCCGAGGCTATGGGGCCTCCCTGGAAGAGGACCAAGAAGAGCTCCACGGATTTGGAAGGCTTATCTGGGCAGGTGGCCCATCTCACTTTTGAGCTGGAGGAGATGAAAGCGCTGCTCGAGTCCTTTAGGGACGGGCGTGGCGCTGGCCTGACTGGAGACCCTGACCCAGGGCAGAGCATGGGTTCAGGACTCTCTGTTTTAGCGGACAATGCTATATCCCTGGCAGCATCTGGCACTGATTTTCATGATCAGTTTGATTCTGGCTCGCATCTGTCGGCAGCCAGTTCACGTATCTCTTCCGGTTCTCAGTCGAAAGTGGATGGTGTGATAGTGGGCGCTTTGAGAACTGCTCTTGCCCGGTTGCCGCTAGATGCTCCACAGAACTGAACTGTGGCTACCAGTGCTTTCTTTCGACGTCCTACTACTAGGTCGTCCTTTTTGGTTCCCCCATCCGCCAAATATGTGAAGGAGGTTCGTGCCTGTTGGGCAGACACTAAGGCCTTCTCACAGGCGACCTCTGATGGCAGGGCACCGGCGGCCATGCAAGATGCGACCAAGTTTGGCTTGGGCCATATGCCTTCTGTCAAACCTGCCATAGTATCCCTCATTGTGGCGCCAGATGAGGTTTTGAGAGCTAATGCCAGGTGTCCTTGTCCTCAGTGTCGTGTGACTGAAGATCTGCTCTGTAGAGCCAATGACTCCTGGTCTCATTTGGGGCGACTTGGTAACTCACTGTCGCATTTATTACTGGGTCTTTCAGCCTCTTTGGAGGGCTTTGCGATCGATGCGCCTACTCAGGGGTTTATGGACGCATCGCTTCATACGTTTGCTCTTTTGACAAGGGAAACTGGCCATGTCCTGTCTACCCTTGTTCAGGCATGCCGCTAATTTTGGCTGGCTCAGTCTCCTCTAACCGAAGCCTGTAGAAGGACCCTGATGGTTTCTCGTACCAGGCAGCAGTTGGCCGGTCTTCATCGCAGACGATTGCAGCATCCTGCTGGGAGTGCCTCTGGGTCACGCACTTATCCTGTCCCGACTACACCCTCCATGGGGAAGCCACGGCCTGCTGCAGGGCCTGCTGCAGGGCCTGCTGCAGGGCCTGCTGCAAGGCCTGCTCATGGCCAGTGGGATCTACCCAAGGGTCGGGCTCACATCGCTTCTCAACCCCGGCAGTTCACTCGGCAACCCTTCTGTCCTCTTAAGGGCAGGGGGCTTGGAAATGACATCACTGAGCTGGCAGTGGGACACTTTACCCTGGACCAGCTCAGTTGCTGGACCGCTCTCTTGGTGTCTACACTTACCCGGGGTTCCACGCTACAGTGCCACCGCCGCCGCCCTCCTGTTCCTGGTCAAGTCAGGATGACGGTAATTCATGACCAGTTAGAGGCTCAGACTCTAAGCCGCGAGATGGACACCTTGCTGGCCAAGCGTGCTATATTGCCTGTCAACCCCCTGCAGGATCCAGGGGGCTTTTATTCAAAGTATTTTCTAGTCGCAAAAAAGACTGTCAGACTCCACCCAATTTTGGACCTGAGCATCAAGGATGTGCTTCAGGCAATCTCCAGGTGACTGGTTCACTTTGGTCGAATTGAGGGACACATACTTTCATGTCCCTATTGCACCACATCATTGGCAGTTTCTCCACTTTGCATTTTAAGGCAAGCATTTTCAGTTAAGACTTCTTCCATTCGGTCTCTCTCTGTCCCCACGTGTGTTCACTTGGTGCATGGCTGTGGCCCTGTGTCCTCTGCAGGCCAAGGGGTTAAAGATCCTGCCTTACTTGGACGATTGGCTCATCTGTGTGCCCACAGAAGCTCAAGCGGATGCAGACACAAGCACATTACTCAATCATATATACCTATTGGGTCTTCGTGTGAACTGGCAGAAGAGCAATTTAGTTTAATCTCAACAGGTCACGTTTCTTGGAATCACGATGGACTACCTCACTATGACTGCTTGCCCATCGCCTCAGCATGTCGAGGGCGCCTCGGCCATGCTAAGACATGGCAGAGGTGATCCTTGAGTGTGTGTCAAAAAAGACAGCTGTGTTGTCTGATCACGACTCCTGTTGCCGTTGGAACCCAGCTGGTTCTGGTGTTACTCTCTGGCATGATGTTGCATTTCTTCCTAAAGTGGCCTCATCTGCGAGCCACACTGTGTCCCTTCAGCTAGCTTGCCTTGGTGCGGATGGCCCTGATCAGCCTCTCTGCCCTGTTTGGGCACTGGAGGCATATGTCAGACTCACAGCTTCTCTGCTGCAGTCTGATAGTCTGTTTGTTTACTACGCTGGGCCCTGGAAAGGGCAGGCCTGAAGAAACAGGCGGCGAGCGCGTTGCCGCCCTCCCCAATGCCCCCGCGAGCAGGCCGGGCGGAGGTCGCTTCAGGGACGCCCGCTCCCCTCCCTCCGCTGGCGGGGACGGAGAGGAGGGGAGGGCGCCCCCCCGTAGCTCTGCTTGAACAGCAGGATGCGCTCACGAAAACCTCACGACAGCCGACTGAATTTCAAACATGTTTGGTTTTCACAGATCGTCCGATTCCTGATCGGGAGGTAGTCGTGAGAAGCCATTCCCCCTCCTCCCCCCCTCTACGATCAAGCTGAAATTCGGCCCGATTCAAAAAATGCTCGCACGACTGAAGAATCGGCCCGAAAAGGGGAAAAACTCGTACAGTGTACGCCCGGCTTAAACAGCGTGTTGGATTGTGGACGTGGTAGAACAAGCGTATGGCGGCAGGCTCTTGGTCATCCCCGAATACCTTTGTTAGGTTTTACAGGAAAAGGGGGACCGGAGGGTGTGTTCCAACTACAGAGGAATCACACTCTTAAGCCTCCCTGGTAAGGTCTATTCAGGGGTTCTGGAAAGGAGGGTCCGTCGGATAGTCGAATCTCGGATTCAGGAAGAGCAGTGTGGTTTTCGTCCTGGCCGTGGAACACTGGACCAGCTCTATACCCTCAGCAGGATTCTTGAGGGGGCATGGGAGTTTGCCCAACCAGTCTACATGTGTTTTGTGGATCTGGAGAAGGCATTCGACCGTGTCCCCCGGGGGATCCTGTGGGGGGTACTCCGGGAGTATGGAGTACCGGACCCTTTAATAAGGGCTGTCAGGTCTCTGTACGACCGGTGTCAGAGTCTGGTCCGCATTGCCGGCAGTAAGTCGGACTCGTTTCCGGTGAGAGTTGGACTCCACCAAGGCTGCCCTTTGTCACCGATTCTGTTCATAACTTTTATGGACAGAATTTCTAGGCGCAGCCAAGGTGTTGAGAGGATCCGCTTTGGTGGCCTTAGGATTGCGTCTCTGCTATTCGCGGATGACGTGGTACTATTGGCTTCATCAGGGCGTGATCTACAGCTCTCACTGGAGCGGTTCGCAGCCGAGTGCGAAGCGGCCGGGATGAAAATCAGTGCCTCCAAATCCGAGACCATGGTCTTGAACCGGAAAAGGGTAGAGTGCCTTCTCCGGGTTGGGGAGGATGTGCTGCCCCTAGTGGAGGAGTTCAAGTATCTTGGGGTCTTGTTCACGAATGAGGGGAGGATGGAGCGGGAGATCGACAGGCGGATTGGTGCAGCGTCTGCTGTGAAGCGGGCGCTGTACCGATCCGTTGTGGTGAAGAGAGAGCTGAGCCAAAAGGCGAAGCTCTCGATTTACCGGTCGATCTACGTTCCTACCCTCATCTATGGTCACGAGCTTTGGGTCGTGACCGAAAGAACGAGATCCCGGATACAAGCGGCTGAAATGAGTTTTCTCCATAGTGTGTCTGGGCTCTCCCTTAGAGATAGGGTGAGGAGCTCAGTCATCCGGGGAGGACTCAGAGTAGAGCCGCTGCTCCTCCACGTCGAGAGGAGCCAGTTGAGGTGGCTCGGGCATCTGGTCAGGATGCCTCCTGGACGCCTCCCTGGAGAGGTGTTCCGGGCACGTCCCACCGGGAGGAGGCCCAGGGGAAGACCCAGGACACGCTGGAGGGACTATGTCTCCCGGCTGGCCTGGGAACGCCTTGGGATTCCTCCTGAGGAGCTGGCCCAAGTGGCTGGGGAGAGGGACGTCTGGGCCTCCCTACTGAAGCTGCTACCCCCGCGACCCGACCCCGGATAAGCGGAAGACAACGGACGGACGGACGGACGGAGGTTTTACAGGATTAACTTGGCCGCCTTTCACCCATTGCAGTGGATCCTATCCCCGCGCACATTTTCATCCCAGTGAGGTGGGCATGTTTTCGGGGTTGTTTCTTTCGGTGTGTGATTCCTCAGGACTCTGTGGGTAATCGTCATCCAGTGCTTTAAGCACAGCCTCTGGCGGTCAGTAGGGATTCATAGAACCGTAGTGATATATTAAAGAATTATTTTTGTTCTTTGACAATGTATTTTGGGAAAAACTGGTTAGTTTTAAACTAGGAGCAACATATATGCTCGTGCCTGTTATTATGTTGCTCACATAAAACTAAGAACAATATGTGTTATTTTGCTATAACTTGTTTTAACTTGTGTTGGGAACCTATGACAATGTGGGAAGGACTGACTCTGTATACTGAGTTTGCAATGTTATTTTCCTTCACACACTGCTGAGATGCTGGGAACGTTTTTTGTTTTGGAAACATGTTTTGGATGGGTATAAAAAGGAGGGAACCGCCCTCAAATGATGAAGTCTGCCGTGTGAGGATGCCCGGCCGCGTTGATGTCGCTCTAACCGGACTGATCGACTTCCCAGTCCTGTACCATGGTAAGAGACCTGTTGAACATCACGCTTGTTTGAAAGCTTGTCAGCTTTGATGTTTGTGTTGCTATATTCTGTGGGGGATAATGAAGGATATAGTTATCCTGGCAGGAATAGTGTTTGTTAATGCTTGCTACTTTGCTATATTCTGTGGGGATAATGAAGGACATAGTTATTCTGGCAAGAATAGTGTTTAAGAAGTGCTTGCTGTTTGTGTTGCTGTATTCTGTGGGGAATAATAAATATGGGCGCTATTATCGTAATAGAAACAGTGTTTATGTGTTTATTTGTGTGTCGCTGATCTCTTACGAATCTGAATAAAAATTTCATAAAACACATAGTTATAATCGTAACTACGGTTCGTTATAATTTCGTTATCTATTGTACGTCATAAATCCACCAAAGGGCGCATTGACAGCATACATTTGTTTCAGCTCATTCAAGTTTAATAAACAATTTTCTAACACAACATATTTTTCATACAAAATAATCACAGTTGTTATAAAGTGAACCATAACATTTTTCTGTATTATTTTTAAAATAATACAGCACATTCAATGGTGACCTGGATTAGAACCCGATGATACGGATCATGGTACTGGTACAGATCGGGTTGTAAAAATCACTCTTCATGTTACAGAGTTATTTTTATTATTCTGTACATGTTTTACATTTATTGCATTTATCATGTATTTACTTATTACTATTGAAAAGGTTTTAAGGTTTGAGTTTATTCAGATATCAGAGTGTTTTTCAGAGGACTGATAGCTTTCTCCTATGTTACAGAGTAAGGTCTGGTGCAGGAAAGAGCCTCACTATAAATTTGCAAGCTCTGTCTTATCTGTGACGAAATGCACCCAGCCATCTGTGTATTCTCCTTTTCCTGTTCACTGAATGCTCAATTGTCAAGGTTGTTCTGTATACCTGAAACTGCTAGTTTATGATGTCAAAGGTCACACTAAAGTATGTTTCCCCCTTCATTAAGCTCTACAATGAAACTAGGGCGCTCTCTCTTCTTTGTGTTGTTTAATGAATGTTTTAGGCGTTTGAACCTGACACTTCATTCCTTTCATCTTCACCAGGTGGTGTTGTTGTGCTGCTTGCTGGCAGCCTTCCATCCCCATTAATATGGAGCTCCATTAATATCTTCACATTTATTTGGGAACCGTCTGAATTTTCCCGTCCACTACGTAACACGACATATGTCCACCTCTGTGCTGGGCCACAGTATTGATTTAAGAGCTTCCATCTCTGTTCAGCATCTGTTTATTTACTCTGCATCTGCTGCAGCTGTGTGTGTTTTTTGGGATGAATGGCTTGATGGGTTGAGCAGTCGTCTGGCAATCAGAATTTTGCGGGTTTGATTCCAGCTTCCCCTTACCACATGTTAATGTGCCGCTCAGCAAGGCATTTAACCCCAAGTTGCCTAACGAGCTGCGTTTTGGTGAATGAATGTATGAATGAGTGTACAGCGCTTTGGGTGGTCAGCATGACTGGAAAAGCGCCATTTACCATTTAAATAAGGTCTGATTGGAGTTCTGCCGAACTGTTACACAAAATGTGACTCCACCCCTTAGCCAATCAGAGACAGTCAGCCTTGTGAAAAGATGCCTCCAAGTCGACTTGCTGTGGTTGGAAGGCCTGAAATGTGACCTAAAATTGTCTATAATGGAAAGTAAAAAAAACTTCTAGAGCTTGGGTTGATAAATGTTTATTTTTTTGTTTAAATTGACACTTGTGTAACATTTGTTATCATTTTGTCATTCTTGTCATGTAAATAGAAGAAAAAGCAATATCGGGTTCAAGAATTGACCAAAAAATAAATAAATCAGCCCCACGTATCTGGTATCGGTTTACCTGATGTCAAAATAATCTGCCTTAAAAACCTGCATCAGTAGACCTTTACTATATTCTATCTTTTTCCTTTTTTTCCCCACATCAACTTCCATTCCTTCAAACTCACTTCCTGACACATCGCTTCCCTCTAAGTCCAATTGTCACTCTTTGAATAGTAATGCCTTTTTCCTCTTTTTTCACTTCCATCAAAGTCCACACTCATCTCCTTAGCTGAGAGTTCAAAATGATTAATTAATCATTTACATCTCCAATTACAGTGACAATAGAGCAATCATGGTGTCTTTACCTATGCAGCACATTTTTACCCTCTACATTTCAAACTATGTCTAAAACAGGTCAGTTATCCACAGCTGAGATCAGCAGAGAGTGAAACCTTGTTCCCTCCTTTAACTCAGCCAAGGTCACTGATGTCAAACCTGTGATGGTTTCTAACATCACTTCCCTCACTCCAAATGAAATGATCCACTGTGGGGACCCCAGATGTAGGAGACCAGAACAGGATGGAGCAGGTAGATTAGACAAAAGAGATGCAGAAAGAGGAGCAGGTTGAAGGTGGCTTGAGGAGGAAGCTGTGGAAGGTGGAAGAGGGAAGAATGCAATAATGAGGGGATGAAGAACATTAAACTGGGAGGATGAAGAGATGTGAGGAGAACAGATGAGTAGAGATAAGGTGAGGATGAATGGATTAGAGAGGAAGGAAGCAAGGAAATAATGAACGTCCTGCAGAGGACAGAGAGATAAAATGTTTGTAGTTAAAGACCCAAAAACGTCCAGAAGCAACTTGAATAATGAAGAATTAACAGGATGACAATAGTGCTGAATCAGCATCACTCAATGAAGACATCTGGACTCACCGAGCCTTTCTGCAGTTCCTCACAGCTGGAATCAGTCTCAGTCGTCCTGCTGCTGTTGTGTTGTACTTCTCCAGGTCCAACTCATCCAGAACCTCCTCTGACATCTGCAGCATGTAGGCCAGAGCTGAGCACTGGATCATAGAAAGCTCCTTCTTTGATCTTTTCTCTGATTTCAGGAACTTTTGGATCTCCTGAAAAACTGAGAGGTCCTTCATCTCCATCAGACAGTGGAAGATGTTGATTTGTCTGTCTGGAGATGCCTGTGTTCTTTTATTCTTTAGATTGTTGATCACTTCCTGGATGGTTTCTGGACTGTTCTCTGTCTGACCCAGCAGGCCTCCTAAGAGTCTCTGGTTGGACTCCACAGAGAGGCCATGAAGGAAGCGAGCAAACAGGTCCAGGTGGCCATTTTTACTTTTGAGGGATTTCTCCATGATGCTCTTCATGAAGTCCTTCAGAGATGTTTCACTGTATTTCTTTCCCAGGAACTTCTTCACCACCTCTGTGTTCCTGCTGGTGAAGCAGTGGAACATGTAGACTGCAGCCAGAAACTCCTGAATGCTCAGATGAACAAAGCAGTAGACTGCTTTCTGGAACATCACACTCTCTCTCTTGAAGATCTCTGTACAAACTCCTGAGTACACCGAGGCCTCTGTGACATCCAGACCACACTGCTCCAGGTCTTCTTGGTAGAACATGATGTTTCCTTTCTCCAGATGTTCTAACGCCAGCCTCCCCAGCTTCAGGAGAACTTCCCTGTCAGCCTCCATCAGCTCCTGTGGACTCCTCTCATGTCCTTCATGGTACTTGTTCTTCTTCCTCCTGGTCTGGACCAGCAGGAAGTGAGAGTACATGTCAGTCATGGTCTTGGGCAGCTCTCCTCTCTGCTCTGTGGTCAACATGTCCTCCAGAACCGTAGCAGTGATCCAGCAGAAGACTGGGATTCCACACATGATGTGGAGGCTCCTGGAGGTCTTGATGTGGGAGATGATTCTGCTGGACAGCTCTTCATCACTGAACCTCCTCCTGAAGTACTCCTCCTTCTGGGCGTCGGTGAAGCCTCGTACCTCTGTTACCCTGGCAACACATGAAGGAGGGATCTGATTGGCCGCTGCAGGTCTGGAGGTGATCCAGACCAGAGCCGAGGGAAGCAGGTTCCCCTTGATGAGGTTTGTCAGCAGAACGTCGACTGATGACTTCTGTGTGACGTCAGAAACAAGCCGACTGTGGTTGAAGTCCAGAGAAAGTCTGCTTTCATCCAGGCCGTCAAAGATGAAGAGAAGTTTGTGGGCAGCCAGCTGCTCTGCTGGGAGCTTCTGGAGGGTTGGATGGAAAACATGGAGCAGCGTGAGAAGACTGTGCTGCTCACCTCTGATCAGGTTCAGCTCCCTGAACGACAGCAGAACCACCACACGGACATCTTGGTTCTCCAAGCCCTCGGCCCAGTCCAGAGTGAACTTCTGCACTGAGAAGGTTTTTCCAACACCAGCGACGCCGTTGGTCAGAACCACTCTGATGGCTCCATGTTGGTCAGGTAAGGCTTTAAAGATGTCGTGGCACCTGATTGGAGAGTCATGGAGGTTCTGGATCCTGGAAGCTCTCTCCAGCTGCTTCACCTCATGTTGGGTATTAACCTCTTCACTCTGTCCCTCTGTGATGTAGAGATCAGTGTAGATCCTGTTGAGGAGGGTTCTACTTCCTGGTTCATCACTTCCTTCAGTCACACGTTCACATCTCCTCCTCAGACTGATCTTATGTTCCTCTAGAACCTCCTGCAGACCAACATCTGCTGGAACAGAGAAGAAAAGACAACTGAAGGAAAAACCTGATTTAGTGATGAAGTTGGAACAGAAACATCTGGAACATCAGGAGGTGTTATCATTAGAAGGTCTCTTAGTTCACATGATGTGATGCTAAACAATGGGATCCATCCTTAGAAGCAGAACCTTGTTAGATGGTCAGACAGCAGAGTTCTGCCTCTGCTTTGTGGCCAGTATCTGTTCACTGTCAGGATCTGATTCACAAAGCAGATCAGATGAAGAAATGCTGACAGAAACATGCAGCAGCTTTCAGCAACATGAACTCTTTAGCATCAGGTCACCATTGTCCTCATTTCTCTGTTTCTATCTGACCTTCTCCCACAAACACAGCAGCTACAGAAGAGGCAGAGAGACAGAAAATGTTTCCTGGCAGCATTTTCAGCCTTAATGAAGGAAATCTGGAGGAAATGCTCTAATCTGCCAGAGAAACAGCTCATTGGATCAGGTAGTGTTCACATTTCAGATGCTTTTCTCACTCAGAGACTGGATTGGATGTTTTTAAAGAATAATTACAGATTGTAAATGACATGGGACTGATTTGGCCCTTTAGAAGTAAACAGCAGATATAAATATTCCATGTTTCTACAAATATATCTCCTGTAATCTGGGATCTATTGTCAGAGTAAATAAAGGTTTCTGTCTCTCAGACTTTCCTTCCCTCTTTCTGTAAAGCAGCAGTGCAGCAGGTTGTTTTCTCCACCTTTTTGTTTCCTTTAAGGAGATGTTCAGTTTTAATGCATTTAGCACATAGGGCTGAAAACAGAACCACTTCAAAGCAAACCCAATAGGTTGTTGGGTTGAACACAGACGTTACATTTACAGCAGCTGGAAATCCAGAGATTCAGGGGAAATAATTGATCACAGAAAGACTTTAAACACTTGAATTTCCAAATCCCAACTAAAGACGTGGAATTAGTTCAACAGAGACGATAGAAGGAAGTTCTGATTG
The DNA here is from genome assembly GCF_011125445.2 of Fundulus heteroclitus. NCBI lineage: Eukaryota > Metazoa > Chordata > Actinopteri > Cyprinodontiformes > Fundulidae > Fundulus > Fundulus heteroclitus. Next base: position 1,583,557 of record NW_023397088.1, on the reverse strand, counting down.
GAGATGTTCAGTCTCACCTGGAGCACAGCTGCTCTGATTGGCTGCCAGCAGTCCAGGTCCTCCTCTGGGTCTTTTCCCACACTGGGGGCAGGAGGAGGGTCCTGATGGAGCAGACTGGACCCAGTATGAAGTGATGCACTGTCTGCAGAACCAGTGTCCACAGCTGGTAGAGACCGGATCCATCAGGACCTTCTGACACAAAGCACAGCAGGACCGCTGCTCCTCCACACCAACGCTGCTCCTCTTCCTCCCTCTGTGAAGACATTTCTTCATCAGTGAAACAGTTCACTACCAACAGGGTGGGGCTGTCCTCCTGAAGCTGGAGATGTTCATGAAGGTCCACCACAAACAGTGGACCAGAAGCTGGGTCAGAACAGAACCTCAGAACATCGATGATGTGAGGTTTAAAATGTTTCATTGTATTAAATATTGAGATTCCTCTGGGATATAAAAAAAAACGTGGTGGTGTTTTTTTTACTTAACTTTTTGGGTGGGGTGAGGGTACATGACATAATCTAATTTGCATATTTGTTTATACATTTTTGACTCAGGCTGTAGGAATAAGAAGCTTTTTCAAAGAGAAAGTGATCAAAAACTATGATTAAATGTGTTTGGAATTACAAATGAGCTTCATGAAATTTAGGAATTTTATTAAATTGCTTGAATCCACACTACATAAAACAAATTGTGCTAAAAAGGTATCAGACGTACATAAAATCTATGAGGTGATTCAAGTAATTAAAGCTGTGTGTATCAAATTCAGGGAAATAATTCAGTACAACCGTTTCAGAGACTAAAAAGGTTACTTAAAAACTATTTACTATATATACAGACTATATACTACCGCTTGAAAATAAAGGGAGCACTGAAATAAGAAATTCTAGATCTGAATGAATGAAATATTCTTATTAAATACTTTGTTGTTTATATACCTGAATGCGCTGACAACATAATAACACAAAAATTATCAGTTAACTTAAATTTCCTAACCCACGGAGGTCAGGATTTGGAAAACTCACTACAGGTGGATCAAATGTTTATGTAATGTCGTTAAAACAAGTCAAACTGAGTCTGGGTAGCGTGTGTGGCCTCCACATGCCTGTATGACCTCCCTGGGAATGCTCCTGTGAGGTGGAGGATGGTCTCCTGAGGGATTTCCTCCCAGTGTTGCTCCTGTGTTGTTACAGTAAACTTAATCTAATGTTTTATTGTCTCTGGTCAGGAACTTAATACATTTATGGAACTTAGGGAACACAACCTTTAAATTAACATGGTTAAAGTCCCCAGCAATAATCAGAGTTCTGGATTACTGGTCATTTAGTCGGTAACAATGCAGTAAAGTTCCTCACAAACTAGGTTAGCATTAGCTATCGGTTGAACGTAAACTGCAATGATTATCTCAGAGCTGAGCGCTCCAGAGAGTTTAAATGGTCTGCATGTAACTGCAAGGCATTCCAGTTCAGGTGAACAGAAGGTTGTGACGATTTTTGCTGAAGTGCACCATGAGTTGTGGAAGTAAATTTCCAGACCTTCTCCCTCGTTTTAATTAGCATCCGCCGTTCGATCAGCCCGGTACAGCGTGTGTTCCTCCAATCCTGCCGCTTCATCAAGGACGCTGTCGTCTAACCACAGGAATTTTTTTGGCAATAACACATATAAAGTTGGTAGATTTGTTTCTAGTTGCTTTTTAAGAAAAAAAAAGTCACTACAGGGTTTGAAAAGTATAACAGTGCTGCTATGGAGGCATAAAATGGAGGGAGCTGTGTTTGTCTTTGTTTTTAAAGATGGAGCAGCTTTTATACCCCAGAGCGGCAGAACTATCGACGTCACTAAAACAGAATCACATCAGGTCAACCAAGGAGGATGCCACACTGATGATTTTAGATGCAAAAGCAGGATTTCAACAAATATGCACACATTTTTCAAAATAATGACCAGGTTAAGTAGACAGGACTATAAGACAAATATGGTACCAGTTTATTGGCAACAAAAAATTATTTGGGGGTGAGTTACCCTTTAATAATGTTGTGCCAACATGTTAAGTATTTTGGTATGTATAAAAATAATTTTATAGAACACTGAAACAGTTCTAATGACTAGTAATGTAAAACTTTGTTGGCAATTAAAAATAAAAACCCTGTGATATTTGTATCACAGAAGAGGTTGATGGTGTCACATGGTATTTTTAGTAAATTGTAATGTATAGCCCCTCTTCCATTAAAAGCCCCAGACTTTGGTTGACTGGGAAAACTATCCAAATTTACAAATATGAAAACCTTTATAGTGTTACCCATTACAGGCGAGATACTATACACCAAAACCTCAATCTCAGAAAATCAAAGCATTCCCTTATAGGTCATGAGTGAAACATGCAACAATGGCTGTAAAGTCACTTTTCTCCTGGGGCTTTTGGGTTTTTGTGTCTCCATTAGCTAGAGGCCATTGATGTAAAAAAAAAATCCAATGACATTTGGGACGTTGTGATAAAAAACTGCAGTATCGTTCCAGTACAGCGGGTGGTGGCAAAAAGACAGCGGTCTAACAGACAAATGCAGAGAAGTTGTATCTAGTATATCCTGCCACTCAAGCTGCCACTCATCTAGATTTGGAGACACAAGAGGACAATAAGCAGCTGATTCCGTTATATCTCCTTAACCCCTTTTACACCACCCCCATTTTAATAAATTAAAATAAAGCACAGCTTTCTGCCTGGCTCATAATCCTGATGAACTGACTGCACAGATGAAGTTTGTAAGTGTACTTTCTCGCCTAAAACATCTTAAACAACTTTCTGTGATAAATCAATAGGTTTGTAAACTCTTCATCTCATTACTGCCCCTTGTGGCAAACAGTTTTCCTTGTTGTATGCAACCCCACCCCCTCAACGAGCTCTACAAAAGCAGACCAAAGTACTGGGTCACCTGAGGGACTAAAGCCCCAGGAGAATGAAATTAGACGGGTAAATGTGTATGAAAACGCTACCGTGATTTGCAAAGTCCCAGGCTTTTGAGTGGCAATGGACAAGGGGCTTATATAAAGCAAGGTTTTAATTAAAAACCATGTTTGTGATTTGCTTGTTTCTTGTTAGCTTCTTCTTGCTGGCTGCGCATACACACTTCTAATGTTTCTGTATCTGGTTAGCTTAGCTGTTAGCTTCAGTGTTAGCTTTTCTTTGTAGAACCACTGCTCTCACTGTATACTGTGAAAATGGCTGAGCCTCGCAAGAAGCAACAGCGTTCATGTTTCTGAGAAGAAAAGGAAGGCCCCAGTAGAAAGAAATAAGACCAGAGTGGATTTGGGACTTTTTCAAGTGAACCCCCTGAGGTGCAGAGGAGCAGGTATGACGGTGTTGCACATATGCAGTTATTGAAAAAGGCACTTAGGGAAATTTCCAGAATAATCACAGACTCTACCTTTGTCAAGGGTTTTCACACATATCAATTGATGGGTACAGATCAAGTGACTGCACTTCCAGCTGATCGTTGATTAACCTATTCAAAGGTGTGAATACACCTCTATTCATACCTGAATTCTGAGCAGAAACACATGTTGATAATCTACCTCTAAATTGCTGTCTTTGATAAAGAAAAAGCCTAATTCCGCTTATTGAATGAGCAATTAAATAGTAGCAATAACAATGTACCAATATGTTTACTTGAGAGTTGCATCAGAATGGCATCATGTCTGCAACTTGCAGACACAAAAATATGCAGGGATAAAAATACAATTTATATATTTGACATTTACTAATTTTGTAAATGTAAAGTAAGTTTTTTGCTTAATTTTCTTTGTGTTACTGTTTAATTAGGTATTGTAATTTTTCAACAACTGAAATATGTTTATGTGTTCAATGCACAGAAGTAATAAAAATATTGTAATGCAGTGCTGTAAATTATCTAAATGTAGAAAAATAGGGCTGCTTGTTCACATCACGGTGCAATGAACTGACATGGACCCTCTATTGAGAGGTAGGGCTGGGTGGGGGTGATGCAGCAAGGTATGCTAAGTCATTCAAATAATTAACTTTTGTTAACGCCCAGCTGACTGGTCAGCGATCTTTAAGAAACTTTGAGGCTTGTTTTCTCCATGATATTCTTTGCAGAGTGGTAACATCCAAATTTTCATATATTTTTCAAATTTTATCTGATTTCCACAGGTTTGACATTGTTTGAATGCTTAGACTTGACTATTGCAGAATTGTGCAGATGTTCAGTTTGTCTTTTATGGATATGTTGGACAGAAAAGGCTTCTTGACAATGTTCCCCCTAATTTTTCATGTCTGAGCAAACATTCAAACTCCCTGACCGTTCAATTGACCTCTGTGAGCAACATTGTACACTGAGGCTACATTACACCTGTTCAAAACCTGAGATTATAACAAGTTACATGGCTTACTAAAATAATCAAGCAATACTTTATTTTAGATTACTTAGTTTAGATAAAACTGATTTAGTTTAGATACAACTGATTAAAAAATATCTTGGATTTTTATGAGCTGTATAGTATATTTTATTTTAAGTAGATGTCCTGCTAAGGAAGAACTGAGAGATGTGTATCATCTTTCAGAGTTAAAATTGTATTCCTGTAGTCCCCAGGAATGCGCTCATATAGAAATGTATAAACAGAGTTGTTTTTCAAAAAACAGAAGCAGAATAATAGGGCTGGTCAGAAATCAGCAGAAGACTTAAACTGCAGCTGAAAACACCAGCAGAGCAACAACAGGTGTGGCGCTTAAAAAACAACCAAATTTATGAAGCCTCAAAGTACAAATTGGCTCAGGGAAGCAGATCCCACACAGCCAGATGAACAGCTCACATGCACCAGGGTCTGGTTTCAGAAATCTGTGTTAGTGGATATTCTGAGTAATTTATGGGGTAAATTCCTGCATACCTGGCTTTTTCATTTCAGAAAGCTCTGTAGCCTTGACCCTGAGTCAAATTATGACAACAAATTATTTTGTGAAACGACTCTGCTACCAAGCAGAGTTGTTTGGGCAAACTGAGTTTTTCCTTTTTTTAGCTGAGATCTGCTCAAGGAAGTGTTGGAAAAGGCACGTCCTTTTTTTGAAGAGCCTGTATGCTGGAAAGCAAATACTCCACAGAAATCTCTGTCAGGTGAGGCTGATCAGACCAACATAAAATGTCTAATAATTTCAGGGTTAATGTAATTTCAAGTGTTAGTGTTTTTTATTGCTGTCAATAATTTATTTCAATATTCTCAGCTGCACATTGCTTTTCTTACACAAGGGGGCACTCTCAATTCTGAATAATGTATTTGTGATGCTCTTCGTTTTTATGCCAACGGCAGATCAGGGGATCATTAGCTATACTTAAAACTAATACGTCCGTGGTGATTTAATGAATTTAGCATTAATCAGTAAAAAAATAAAAATATAAATTGTCGTCGCGATCAGTGAGTCTGGGAGCGGCCATTATTGCCCAAATATGGTAACAATTTACTCTGCAACATAACGTCAGATGTTGTGGTAAGGCACTGCGTTTTAAAAGCTAATTTAATAGGAACTGTTGTACACAGCTGTGATCAACAACAATTATTTCGGATTTCCAGAGGACTTCACCACTGAAATTCACGAGAGCTATTGTTGAAGCAACAATGCCCACGTGCATGGCCGTTGGATGTTTCAATACATCGGGTAAAAGTGAAAAAAACATTCGTTTTTTTTACAACTTTCCAAATCATGATCCACCATGGGTTCTTTTGTTGGATTACCAACTTGAAGAGGGAGGATTTGCCATCAAACTTCTGGCCAAAGAGAAAACACATCGTTTTGTGTCGCCAACATTTCGAAGAAGAATGTCTTCAACATGACATGTGAGCGAGACTTTTCTGTAGGTTTTTCTTTTTTATAATGTAGAATTTGCCGGGACATTTGTTTATCCGTCCATCCGTCCGTCTGTTATCTTCTGTTTATCCGGGGTCGGGTCGCGGGGGTGGCAGCTTCAGTAGGGAGGCCCAGACGTCCCTCTCTCCAGCCACTTTGGCCAGCTCCTCCGGGGGAATCCCAAGGCGTTCCCAGCAGAGAGACATAGTCCCTCCAGCGTGACCTGGGTCTTCCCCTGGGCCTCCTCCATTTGTTTATATAAAATAATAAAATAAGCGGTCTTCTTTTTTCTAAAGTCGCTTGTAAATTTCATGAGTTGTGGGTTGCAGTTTTTTGGCTGTTGTTTCTGAAAGTGAAGTTGATTGTTTGGGGTGTAAACTAAGTGACGGCAAAATATCCCTCCGCCTCATAACGCGCTGCAGCTCATCCTGACAGCAGTGGAGTAAACTCAGAAGGAGCTGCTCTGCCCGTATTTTCTACAGTTCGACGGTTGCAATAACTGATGATAACTGCTGAAAGTAGATTAGGCGGTGCAGATCACCATTTTGAGCAGAGATTGGTTCTAAAGATGAGTTTTATCCTCATCTTATAACATTGCAGAACCCAACCCATAAACCGTACTTTAATGCTTATTTGTTGTTGTTTTTTGTCTCTAAAATGTAATATTAGTATTTGTTTTAAATTGAAATGCTTAATACCACGTCTATCCTTTTTTAAGAGGTTAAAAAAAATATTTTGGAATGAAAATGGATATTTATTTACAAGGGGACAGATAGCGCATTGGGACTAGGTCATGGGTTAAAGCAAAAATAATCAGTTTGACTGAAAATAAATTTCAAGTCAGCGAGCCCATATATTTCCCGGGCCGTGGACGTCATGCCACATTAATTACTTAATTTGCTTTTCTTTTTTTTTTTTTTTTTTTTTTTTTTTTTTTTTTTTTTTTTTTTTTTTCCCAGTGTCCTGTCTAGCACTATGGCAATAGGAATTGATATCTCAATGCCAGATGGAGCTCGACAGATTTTGCTTTTACAAGTGGAGCAAACAGCTTTCGCCATAGTGCTCCACTTGATTTATGCTTGTAAATAGCTTTATTATGATTCCTGCAAGGAGAATTTCAAATTATATGGACATGACAATGGGAGAGTAATGGAAGAACAAAAAGTGAAAGAAAAGAAAAAAAAAGAGTAGAGGTGAAAGAAAGAGGAGATAAAAGGAAGAGAATGATAAAATGTCCTCTGTCTGCTCCATCACCTGGAAAGAGACACAAAAAGAACAGCACAACCAACAGACATAAAGCAACAGATACACTCGAATAACACCTAGATGCCATTGCTAAATCATATATATTATTGTGTAAGCTGACATGTGTAATGTGATATTTGAAAAAAGAAAGTGAAAAAACATAAATAAATAAATTATAAGATTACTGTATATAAGTGAACACTTAATACCTGGGACCCAGCACCAGTGGGAGATGTGAAAGTGCACTAGTTTAGGTGAAGATTATCCAGAAATAGCTTGATAGTGATTGTGGAGAACCGAAGACCCACCTTCCCCGAGCACAGAGGCAGGCGTCAGGGGACCCGTAGCCCCGGACTCCCAAAGGGGTCCCTAAAGCAGGTCGCCCAGGAGGGGCCGACACAGGATATCTGCAACCCCCCCCCCCAAGGAAGGAGCAGAGACGACCCCGAGGAAATCCCCCAGCCACCGCAATGCCGACACCTTCAAGAGCCGCGGAGACGAGCCCGTGGGCTCCGCCGGCAGCCAGCCCCGCTGAAGTGGTCCCGGCCATGGGCCCTGAGGGCCAGAGGCCCCAGGGGCGCCCCGCCCCCGCGACGAGGGCCCCGGCCGCCCCCCGGGGGGCCAGGCCCCGCGAAGAGGCCGCCAGGAGCGGGCCGGCGCACGCCCGGGAACCCGCCCCAAACCCGAAGCCAACTAATGCGCCAGGGGGCCAAGGCGCCCGCCAACGAAGTGGAGGAGGGCAGGACGTGGGGGGATGGGCTCCGCACCTATCGGAGACTTGAGATGTTCTTGGGAGAGGGAGCGGACCACACCCATACCTGAAAAAAAAAAAAAAAAAAAACACGACCCGCACGAGCCACCCGGCCAGAGCCCCCCCCTCCCCCTAAATACCTAATAAACCCACTCCCTCCCCCCACCTACCCTTGCCATCCCTGCCCCCCGTCCCCTGGGGGGAGCGGAGGCATCAGCCCCAGACCTGGTAGGCCGCTGACTGCACACCGCAGCCCCCCGCCAAGACCCCGGACACAGTGGCCCGCACCTCCTCCAGGCCCCAGACTCCTTGCCTCCATCGGAGAACGGGGGTGTGCAGAAGACCCCGACCCTCCCTACGCCTGCTCAAATGTTGTGTTGTTGCATGTTGTTCTCAAGTGCGTTTAAAAACTGGGAGCGCCGAAGGGGATGCACGGCACAGCCCACCCCCCTTTCGGAAGGTAGCTGTTGCCAGCGCACCCCTTCCGTGTGACTGCCCAGAACCCTCAATGTCTAAGTGGGAGAGGAGGTGAAGGGAGCCGTCCGAGGTGAGGCCCACACAACATAAGCCCCCTCCCAGACGTTTTCCCCCCCACCCCCCCCCCCTACCATGGCCTATATGAGTGTGTGATGTGAAAAATGTTTGAAGTGAAAGTGTCTAAGATGCAAAATAAAATTGGGGAGAGGGGCGTCACCAGAAAGTGGCAACCTCCAGTAACGCCCCCTCCCTCATGACCTACATGTGTGGCGGCGTGATGGAGCAGGCAGAGGGAGGAGTCCGGGGATGGGGAGCAAATGACTGGGAAGCCAACCCAGGGAGCCAGCTCCCCTACTGACTCCAATAGGCACCCCCGCTCCCCGAAAGCCCCACCTAGAGAAGGGGGCCTCGCCAGCGGCACCACCGTAGCCCGGGGGCCAGGGAGAGGCCGCAGGGCCCGCCAGCCAACCACCCACCAGGACCAACACCTAAGCCCCCCCCCAGCCCACCCACCAAGCCTACTTAAACTAAATAAATAAATAAATAAATAAATAAATAATTAAATAAATACATAAATACATAAATAATAATAATAATAATAATAATAATAATAATAATAATAATAATAATAATAATAGGGGGGGACCCTGGCCAGCCGGCCCGCACGAGCCACCCCAACCCCACCCCCCAGGTGAAACCCGCACCCGAAGACGACACGGACCAGGACCGGGACAGGGGGCCGGACACAAGCCCACCAGAACGTCAACCCCCCCCCAGACCCACCCCGGCCCCACCCAGCGGCAGCACAGCTACCAGGTCAGTAACCCACGTCCGTCAACACGCAGCTCCCAAAGAGCGCCGCAAGCGGCTGCTGTAGGCCACCCGTAGGCCTCCCAAACTCCTCCCAGATGGGGGCAACAGACCCCGGAGCCGGATCCACCAGGCGCCCTACTCCAAGTGCCCCCAGGGCCCCAGGAACCCCTCCATCCAGCCACTGCGCCCTGCAGGAAGCAACCCACCGCCCCCTATTCCACTAAGTGATGGTGTTGATCAGAGGAGCCCAAAAAGACCAATCAGATGTGGAAGCAGATGCTGTCTCTAGATTAATATGATCCAACAAAAGATCTCTATACTGATTGATACTGAGATTTTGTTTACTTTTCCAATTCATGAGGATAGTTTTCTTTGCGATGCATAAAGCAGTAAAAACCATGTAAACTATTTCTTTTCTCAGAGGACTTTCCTCAAAATTACCGAGCAGGCAAACTGATGGGGAAGGTGTAATTTTACAGCTCAAGCACTTTGATAAGTCCTTACATATCTGTGTCCAGAACCTCTGGACTGGTGTGCATAACCATAACGCATGAAAATAATTATCAGGATGATTGCCTATGCAGTGTGGGCAGATATTAGATTGTGCCAGACCCATCTTGAATAATCTTTGTCCTGTGTAATGTACTCTGTGAAGGATTTTGTATTGTATTAGTTGTAGGTTGGTGTTTCTAGTCAATTTGAAAGTTCTTAGACATGTCTGAGCCCAGAAATTTTGTTCAAAGGTGCCTGATAAATCTTTTTCCCACTTCATTATAGGAAGAGATATCGAATCCTCTATTTTAGTCAGTGTCCTGTATGATTTAGACAGTAGTTTGGGGGGGGGGGGGGGGGGTTAAATCTAAGAACTCTATTATATTAGTTGGGACTTGTAAACCACCATTAATATGCTTATATTTATTTTTAATTATAGATTTAAGTTGTTCATATTCCAAGAATTTATTTTTACTAATGCCATATTGCATATTTAGTTTAGCAAAATTGATGAACTCGGTTCCGTCAAGTAGATGTTCCAGATATTTAATACCTTTATTCTTCCAGTATGTAAAGTTTATCATTTTATTATTTTGTAGGATATCAGGGTTATTCCAGATAGGTGTACGACTGCATGGGATAAGGGATGACTTTGTCATTTTGAGGAACTCCCACCATGCTGTCAGAGTAGAACTAATGTTGATATATTTGAAGCATGTATGCCGTTTTATATTTGAGCTTATAAACGGCAGATCTGAAATCATGATATTATTGCACATTTCCTGTTCTATATCTAACCAAGGCTCATCTAAAAGACTATTTTTTATCCATTTAGAGATGTATTGTAGCCTATTTGCTAAGTAATAGTTATGGAAGTTAGGCAGATCTAATCCTCCCCTGTCTTTAGTCTTCTGTATTGTCTTTAAGCTAATACGTGGGGGTTTATCTTTCCAAAGAAATCTAGAAATGGCAGAGTCTAGAGATTTAAACCAGTCAGATGATGGTTTATTGGGGACCATTGAAAATAAATAATTAATTGTAGGTAGGACCATCATTTTTATTGAAGCTACCCTACCCATAAGTGTGATTGGAAGCGATTTCCATCTTTCAAGGTCCTCTTCTATCCTGTTTAAAAGTGGGGCATGGTTAAGTTTAAGTAAATCTGTTAATTTATTCGACACAGTAATACCTAAATATTTAATATTTCCTGATTGCATTTGTAAATTTAGGGAGTTTTCGAGAGAGCAATTAATTGACAGTACCGTAGATTTAGACCAGTTTAACGAGTAATCTGATACTTTGGAGAAAGATTCTAGTATTCTAATTACTTGTAAAAGAGAATTATTTGAATGCTGGAGATAAAGTAATACATCATCATTATCATCATCATTAATTTGCTTTTCTTTTTAATTTGCTCCTCTCCGTGTAAAAATGAAAATTAACTTTATAAAAAGCTCTCTGAGAATCACCTTTGTCTGACCTCACCCAGTTAGAACCCGTTCTCCAGTCCATGTTGTAGCTGCATGTATTTTATTTATTGACGTAATTTCCTTAATAATCTGTATGCATCAAATCCTTATCATTTTATTTAAAGAGTGTCCTGGTTCAGCATCTCATCAGGTGAGACGCTGCTGTATGCTGACAGCCGCTCTGACTGCAACTCTGCCTTCTTTGCTTCAGAAAAGCAAATGTGGAATATTTTATTTTACTTTACTTTTTCTGAATCAGACCCAGTAAAATGCGGTACATTGTTTCACATTCTGACTCTTCAAAAAAAAACAAAAAACAAAACTGCGTCATGCTAAATTAGCTAAGCTAGCGCGTTTCTTTTCCTCAAGTTTTAAATAACTCATAAAAGTGAATCATGAGCAGATCCCTGACCAGCCAGGTTACTGAAAGCCAAGGAATAAACACTGACAGGCGACGTGGCCACAGGTGGAAATAATTCATTAATTAACTTAAAGAGCAGAGAGACGAGCTTATCAAGGAAGTTGATGTTAGCCGTTTTATCCGCTGAACTTTCTGATCTGCTGGTTCATAAATCCAAAGAAGCCTTTGACCACCGCTACTTTCATTTATTCCATCTGTGGCCAGTTTGAGATGCTCTTCTAAAAGTTAAAATGATGAACACTGATAAACCTCAGACTGGCAGAGAGCGCTTTGCAAAGACCCGCCCTACTCTCCTTCTGATTGGCTAATGCTCCGGCTCTGCCAGGTTTCATTGGTTGAGAGCAGCTTCTGTTTAAAATCTTTAATAAAAAAAGTCTAGACGGAACTTTTTGCGCTCATTTTCCAAATGACAGAAATCCGTCCCAGCGACGGAGAACTTTAACCCCTGGACTAGGTCTACAGCCAATCCCGCACAGTGACGTCACAAACTGGGAAGTGGCATTACTGTTCTTCACCAAGATGAAGGCCCCCATAAAAGGACCTTTAAATAAAAATTACTCTCAATTAAAAAAGCTTATGATTTATTGAACAGTATGTAATAATTTTATATTTAAAGTACTTTCAGCAGTTTGAATTCTGATTTTGACCGGACTTCTCCTTTAAGCCATCTGGCTCACCACGGGATCCAGTCCCTCCTCGATTTTTAAGGTCTTTCCCAGTATTTCACAATATGTCCTCACCATTGTTAACTGCAGTCTTAACCCTGGTGTGGTTCCTGCTAAACTTAAACATGCAGTAATTTCACCGCTTCTTAAGAAACCTGGGCTAGACGCACCATATTTTCACCATTACTTTGGTACTACCAACATTGCTAAACTTTTATTATCCATTTCAATAGCACATAACGTTTACTGCATTTTTGCACATCTTATTTTACATTGCAACATACTTTTCCATAAGAATGTCTTTTTGCACCATTATTTTTAAGCCTTAAGCCTCCCTGGTAAGGTTTATTCTGGGGTTCTGGAAAGGAGGGTCCGTCAGATTATTGAATCTCGGATTCAGGAAGAGCAGTGTGGTTTTCGTCCTGGCCGTGGAACACTGGACCAGCTCTACACCCTCAGCAGGATTCTGGAGGGGGCATGGGAGTTTGCCCAACCAGTCTACATGTGTTTTGTGGATCTGGAGAAGGCATTCGACCGTGTCCCCCAAGGGATCCTGTGGGGGGTACTCTGGGAGTATGGAGTACCGGACCCTTTAATAAGGGCTGTCAGGTCTCTGTACGACCGGTGTCAGAGTCTGGTCCGCATTGCCGGCAGTAAGTCGGACTCGTTTCCGGTGAGAGTTGGACTCCGCCAAGGCTGCCCTTTGTCACCGATTCTGTTCATAACTTTTATGGACATAATTTCTAGGCGCAGCCAAGGTGTTGAGGGGATCCGCTTTGTTGGCCTTAGGATTGCGTCTCTGCTATTCGCGGATGACGTGGTCCTATGGGCTTTATCAGGACGTGATCTACAGCTCTCACTGGAGCGGTTCGCAGCCGAGTGCGAAGCGGCCGGGATGAGAATCAGTGCCTCCAAATCCGAGACCATGGTCTTGAACCGGAAAAGGGTAGAGTGCCTTCTCCGGGTTGGGGAGGATGTGCTGCCCTAGTGGAGGAGTTTTAAGTATCTTGGGGTCTTGTTCACGAATGAGGGGAAGATGGAGCGGGAGATCGACAGGCGGATTGGTGCAGCGTCTGCTGTGAAGCGGGCGCTGTACCGATCCGTTGTGGTGAAGAGAGAGCTGAGCCAAAAGGCGAAGCTCTCGATTTACCGGTCGATCTACGTTCCTACCCTCATCTATGGTCACGAGCTTTGGGTTGTGACCAAAAGAACGAGATCCCGGATACAAGCGGCTGAAATGAGTTTTCTCCGTAGTGTGTCTGGGCTCTCCCTTAGAGATAGGGTGAGGAGCTCAGTCATCCGGGGAGGACTCAGAGTAGAGCCGCTGCTCCTCCACGTCGAGAGGAGCCAGTTGAGGTGGCTCGGGCATCTGGTCAGGATGCCTCCTGGACGCCTCCCTGGTGAGGTGTTCCGGGCACGTCCCATCAGGAGGAGGCCCAGAGGGAGACCCAGGACACGCTGGAGGGACTATGTCTCCCTGCTGGCCTGGGAACGCCTTGGGATTCCTCCTTAGGAGCTGGCCCAAGTGGCTGGGGAGAGGGACGTCTGGGCCTCCCTACTGAAGCTGCTACCTCCGTGACCCGACCCCCGGATAAGAGGAAGAAGATGGATGGATGGATATTTTTGCACATAAACAACGGCTGAATGTTATTCTGCACACTGTTTTTCTCCTGCATGGTTACATTCTGATCACTGCTGTACTTTATATTTTAATGTTGCCTTATTCCACCTGCAATCTCATAACTCTGTCGTAAGATGTATGCAACAAAATTTCGTTCTGTGTGAACTTTGTACATACAAAATGACATTAAAGTTGTCTAAGTCTAAGTTATTGACAACTGTCTTACCGTTGATCTGGGGGTCCAGGATCATTACGGAAGTGTATAGGAAAATCTTTGGACTCATCACTCTTCAGAGAAACACAGCTGGGTGCTGGAGACGCTGCTCTGTTCTCCTCCATGTTCCTCCAAATGTTCCTCTGTGTTTCCCAGCCTGAAGCCTCACTGAGAGAGAAACAGACAGTTAACATGTGATTCAGTTCCAGTTTTCTCAGCTAGCTGCTCTCTGAACCATCCTGTAAAGCAGGAGGCTGATTACATCCTGTGTAAAACTCTTAGTTCACCCACTGATGGCTCACAGTGTCTGAACATCACATCAGCTAATCACAGCAGCAGAGAGTTTTTGAGCTTGGGATGATTTGATAGTTTCTGCTGTAATATCAGAGCACGGTGATGGCAGCTGTATGCTGAGGTTCTCATATTTCATCTGATCTGATGATCTCTACTAACATTTTTTTACTAAAAACAATCAGTGAACAGCTGCTGATAGAGAGGAGAGCATGAAAAAGGACCATGTCTGCTGCGTTTCTCTTTTTCACTTGAATCAACTTGTTTTTGTTCCTAAAGTCATTAACAGCAAATAAATGGATGATATAATGAGGCTGAAACTGGGTAGTTTCTCTCTGAAAATTATTCAGTATTAGTTTTCTTATCTCTGTTGGGTTTTAAACTGTCAACAATCAATTTCAGATTCATTGTGATAAAAGTTTGTCAGTAAAAACCAGGAAAACCTTTGTCTCCACTAGGGCTGTGCATAAAAATCGATACAAAGATTTATATTGATGTTTTTAAAAACAATTTAATATTGATATTCTGGCTTTCAATATCTATGTGCCTCCCTACCCCTAGGGGGCGCTATTACAGCACGCCATTACTGTTCACAGCGAGGAAGAGCAAGTGAGACTAACTTGCAGAATGGCCGACAAGATTTTAGAAGCGCCTTCATCCCTAAAATCAGACATTTGGGCACATTTTTGGTTTCTGTGACACGTTAAATGCATTGAACAGAATGTACTTTATTTTCCAGTTAATATATAAGTGTTCAATAAATTGAACATAAATATAATATGTGACTGGTTTTGTTATTTGAATGAATGTGACCATTACTTTGAAAGTAATAAATATCGATATCGGAGTCATATCAAATCAAGCAGAGCTATATTGAGAATCGTATTGTACAGTGAGCTATGTATCGAGAATCGTATCAAATCGGCTCATCCTAGATGATACCCAGCCCTAGTCTCCACGTAGTGCAGGGCTGAGCTACCTTGTCGGTATACATCCTCACCACCTCTCTGTCTGGTATTCTGCCTCTGAGAATCTCTGCTGAGCCCAGTGGTCAGATCCTCCTGTCATGATTTGGGTTTGATCAGAACCCAAATGCAGAAGTCAGGACACCAGGAGCGAGGTGAATAGAGACCTTAGTAAACAAAACTAGACAGACTGCAACAGAGCAGAGACAGCAGGCTGTGGACAGCAGAGGATCTGACATGGAGTTACTGAACCAAAGGACATAAATTCTGGAGAGTCTGATGACTGAAAGCAACACAGGAGGAAAGGAACAGATCAACAACAGCTGCTGTAGTATTGTCTGAAATTCTTCAGCCTGGGTAGATCACACCTTGATGGCTAATTATAGATCCATTTCTAAGCTACCATTTGCTTCAAGAATTTTAGAGAAGATTGTTTTCTGTCTTTTTAGCTTGTAGCCACGTACAGCACTTTGTTTTAGCTGCTAGCTGTTTATAAGCGCTTTGTAAATAAAGATGGTGTGAGAATGGTATGGTTATTGAGCGCTGTCTTACCTTTGATCTGGGTGTCCAGGATTATTACGGAAGAAATTTTTGCACATAAACAACGGCTGAATGTTATTCTGCACACTGCTTTTCTCCTGCATGGTTACATTCTGATCACTGCTGTACTTTATATTTTAATGTTGCCTTATTCCACCTGCAATCTCATAACTCTGTCGTAAGATGTATGCAACAAAATTTCGTTCTGTGTGAACTTTGTACATACAAAATGACATTAAAGTTGTCTAAGTCTAAGTTATTGACAGCTGTCTTACCGTTGATCTGTGGGTCCAGGATCATTACGGAAGTGTATAGGAAGATCTTTGGACTCATCACTCTGCAGAGAAACACAGCTGGGTGCTGGAGACGCTGCTCTGTTCTCCTCCATCTTCCTCCAAATGTTCCTCTGTGTTTCCCAGCCTGAAGCCTCGCTGAGAGGGAAACAGACAGTTAACATGTGATTCAGTTCCAGTTTTCCCAGCTAGCTGCTCTCTGAACCATCCTGTAAAGCAGGAGGCTGATTACATCCTGTGTAAAACTCTTAGTTCACCCACTGATGGCTCACAGTGTCTGAACATCACATCAGCTAATCACAGCAGCAGAGAGTTTTTGAGCTTGGGATGATTTGATAGTTTCTGCTGTAATATCAGAGCACGGTGATGGCAGCTGTATGCTGAGGTTCTCATATTTCATCTGATCTGATGACCTCTACTAACATTTGTACTAAAAACAATCAGTGAACAGCTGCTGATAGAGAGGACAGCATGAAAAAGGACCATGTCTGCTGGGTTTCTCTTTTTCACTTGATTTAACTTGTTTTTGTTCCTAAAGTCATTAACAGCTAACTCGGCGCTGCACAGTGGCAGCCCACTGCTCCCCAAAGGGATGTGTTAAATGCAGAGAACAAATTTAATTTGAATGTATGCTGCAATAGACTATAAAGATTATTATATTTGGACCCAGAAAAAAGTTTATACATGGATTCTAAACATCAGATACATGAACTTTATTGAAACCAGAAACAGTGATTCTTACCTTTTGGGGGAAGGAGAAGAATCCTTCTCCTTTAGTCATGAAGTAATGTCCTTTACTTTTGAAAACAATACGTAATAATCGGTTCCCACTGGCTCTCTGACTTTTCCTGTAAAGCAGAAATATGATTACATCCATGCATGTAGGAGATCAGACATGAACACTAAGAGGCTGGAGGTACAATCTAAACTGATTAACATATTATTGTATATTGTAGACACAAAGATGACAACCCGTTAGTGGATTTAATTTACTTTTAGCATTTACAGCATACCTGTAAATGTAGTTATGACCAACTGCTGACAAATGGGACCCACCCTGAATGGCTGACAGAGGGCAGAACAGCCCCAGAAGGAGACGGCCCTAACCAACTATCAGTCAATAACCTGTCTCTCCACAACTTGGAAGCTCTTGTCAGTCATCATGGCGGCTAAGATAAGTGGGCACATGGATCAACACATGACACAGGCCCACAAAGGCATTGGTAAAAACACCAGAGGAGCCAAACACCAGCTGCTGGTTGACAGAAGAGTCACCTAAGACTTCACTAGGCCTCTGCCTCCTTCTTTGCGCTTAGTGTATAGCCTGTGGATACTGGATTTGGGGTGGAATACACCATGCATGGTGAGTAGCTTTCATGTTTTAATAACAGTGGTCTGGATTTCCTCATTTGGCCAATTTATTTATCCAGCAGGGTATCTGATTGCTGGCAAGGCAGAGCTGTTGATTGACCAGACCTTGTTGCCATTGAGCTGTCTTCTCAGAACTTGCCTTACTCGTTGCAGGTATTTGACTGTTTCTGCTTTCCTTGTGGCCTCTTCATGGTTGCCATTTGCTTGTTGTATTCCAAGGTACTTATAGCTCTCTTCAACATCTGCTATTCTCCCTTCTAGGAGTGCAATATCCTATGTATGGATTACCTTCACTCTCTTTGTCATCATCCGGCCACATTTCTCCAGCCCGAATGATCTTCTGATGTCCCTGCAGGAGATCCTGGTTGTGTGGATCAGCGAGTCAAAGTCTTGCTTACTCTTAGCGTACAGCTGAGAGCCTGGAAGGTGAAGACAACACTCGGGCCAGTAATCCCCACTCTGGAGAAGTGGCTCCAACAGATACCTGGAGAAACATCAGACATCTCAGTCCAGAAGAGCGCAATCTTAAGGACAGCTAAGATTCTAAAGCCCCATTTCAATGCCCAGCTCGGTCCGAGCTTGGATCAGTTAACCAAGCCGAGCTTGGTTTTGATGACCGCTTACACATCACGCTATCTCGGTTCCTCGGCTCCTCCTCGCCTCCAAGTGACGATCTGCACTACTGCTTTCTGGGTTTTAAGGAGGGACGAAACAAATCAAAATGGCGGCACCCGTAACATTCAGGCAGTTATGCTTGGTTATAATTGTGATACGTCGTTGTTCTTCACGGTAGGGAAGCTAGTATTTTTATGAATGTCTGAAATGTCCGCTGGCTGTAAGGAGATGACGCGGTCTGCTCATGCGCTCTTTGTTATTAGAGAACTGAACCAGTGAAAAACTGGGCCAAGTCCACAGATGGAACTGGTCTGCATTTAGCGCGGTCCGGTTGTGTCTGGCTCGGTTCAGTTCAGTTTGTGTTCCATTTACACTCGATAGTTATCTCAGTTACCGAGCTCAGACTGGTCTCGGCCCGGTTAAAAAGGGGTAGTGTAAATGGGGTATTAGAAGAACCCTCAAGCTCCCAGGCCTCTGGTAGAGGACCTGAGCTGGAGAAATGGAGAGTCATCCACCCTGCTTAGCAGTATGACGGGTCGGTGAGAGAGCAGTTTTTCTTTTTATATGAATATCCTCTAACGACCCAGAACAGTGACGGATGGTCATTGATTTGCATCTGACTTAGAATGCGCCTAGGAGGATGGGCCTCCATGTCCTTAAAAACAGCAGTGCACCAACAGCAGGTTGCTCTAGTGTGAGCCTCCAGAACTGACAAAGACTCCTGGATAGGTGTTCAAAAGTTTTCAGAAAGCCTGAGCCAAAGTCCAGTTGCTGAAACCTAAGAATACACAGATTACTCTGGTTACTCATGATCGGGTGTTAGGCTTATGGTCCTGTTTTGCATGTGAGCAACTGGTTTTATCACTGTTAAACTAATTGATCCACTGTGTAAAGCCACTCCTTATATGGTTTACCTTCAAGTCCTCAGACTGAAAGTCTCGTAGAGAACAGACGAAACATTTTAACAAAGAAGAACCGTCCAAAAAACCTGATCAATGTTTTTATACCTTTATTATTAAGGTGCATCAAGACTTGATTGCTCTGTGTTTAAGTTTTTTTTAGTTTGAGCAGAAATGAACAGAATGAGCAGAAATTAAGATGTCTCTAAATATCCTAAAAGCTGTATTTATCTTCTAGAGTAAAATGACGAATTACGATTTTTTTTAAACTTAATTATAAACTAAGTCTCTTCATTCTTCACTTCAACCACTAAGAATTAAAACCAAGTAAAATTATTGTAATACTTTTGTTTGATTAACAATAATTTTAACTTAATTTAAATTCAGCCATGGTGGAGAACTGATACAGCATGTTCTATATTAATTTATCAAATAATGTTTTTCCTTTGCTCAATGTTTACGTCAATGTTTACCCATATATTCTACTCTTGGTGTTTTCTTTAGAGCTAACTTAAGATTTTAGATTCAGTTTACTTTTTTCTTGTATTCTTTATTTCTTTTTCTGAATCGCTAATAATTGTTTTCCACTGTCACATCTGAATTTCCCCATTGTGGGACATTAAAGTTTAGTTTAATTTGAAAATTACTTGTAAACGAAGCAGCTGTCACGTGAAAATTCAAGTATTTTTT
This sequence comes from Fundulus heteroclitus, assembly GCF_011125445.2. NCBI lineage: Eukaryota > Metazoa > Chordata > Actinopteri > Cyprinodontiformes > Fundulidae > Fundulus > Fundulus heteroclitus. Next base: position 1,563,883 of record NW_023397088.1, on the reverse strand, counting down.
GAGTTAAAGTCCCCACAGACCCTAAAAACACTCCTTGGTTAATCAAAGTTAATTAATGTTTTAACAAGCATATAACCATATTTTCATATAGGACCAAGTTGGTATGGATAGCTTCTTTCCTTATTATCTGAAATTATTTTAAAACAACATTTTCTGTTTACTCAGGTTATATTTGTCTCACATGAAAATTAGTTAGATGAGCTGAAATATTTAATTGTCACAAAAGGCACATCAGGAAGAAATGTTATTTTCTTTTGGTATAACAAGAGTCATGTTAATTAGCAGGAACATCTAAACGGACCAGAACTCAGAGTTTAGGAATCATTGAATCAAAGTCAGTTCCTGTTCTCACACAGAGCGCTGGTAAACAGGAGTTTTATGGTCGGCTGCCGTTGGAACCAGTCAGGACAGAACCAGGTGCTGCCCCAGCAACCTTTGCTTTAGCAGAGATCTGAGTATCATTGCTCCTCCACAGAGCCAGAAACTATCGTTATAAAGACATTTATAGCTGCTGACACCAAACACTGTAAAAAGCGCTGCATACACAGATATAAAAAGTAACCCTCTGTAACAAAGATCTGGATGTTAACAGAGGATCAAACAGAGCTCTGATGCTTTCTCTTCATAAAGAGAAAAACTCACTAAGCAACAGTAAAGTTAGAAGAAATGGGTCTTTACCTTCAATTCTGATAAAAACTTGTTTTAGGACACAGTTCTTCGGAGACAAAATGAAGTCTGGGCTCCTGTTTACTTTTCTCTTCCTGCGTCAGTGTAACATGAGAACCAGGAAGAGTTCCGGCCCCTCCTGTCCTCATTTACAGGAAGTCAGGTGAGTTTGTCTCACTGATCTATATAATACACTGGAGTGCTGATTTTGCCGAAAAACTGAAGTCCCTGGCCGCCATCTTGCTACTCCCTACTCTCACAGAATCCCACAGGATTTGGTTGCAACAACAAGCAGTTTTCTGGCTGTGTGAAAACGTTTCACAGGTAATTCTACAGTCAGTGGATGTACTAACACTATCAACTACTAGGAAATTAGGTGCTGAAATATTTTACATTATTCATATTAAATAAATATATATGTATATATAAGTATGTGTATATGTATATATGTATACATATATGTAAATATATGTTTTTGTATATTATTTATATATTTATAAATGTTTTATATATATATATATATATATATATATATATATATATATATATATATATATATATATATATATATATATATATATATATTTAAATAAATAAAATGCAAAATATTTCAGCACATGACTTTCTCAGTAGTTGATAGTTTTAGAACATAACATAAAAGTATATGGCATTTGACATTTTAAAAGTTTTAAGCCCCCCTGAACATAAGAAAATCCTCGTTATTCGATGCTGTAGCGCACATATTCCCTAGTTACTGGGGGGAAATAGGGAGTACCAATATGGCGACTGGTGGCTTCAAAGCGACTCTTTCTAACAGCGGGCGAATAGCACTCCAGTGTATAATATAGCTCAGTGGTTTCTCTCCAGTCTGTCACACAACATGATGTTTTCAAGGACATCCAGTGATATTCATGGTATTTTGTCAACAAATTTAGCGTCAATCAGGCATATGAAGCCCTTTAATGAGACAAGATGATATTTTCTAGTTCAGTGTTAAAACATTTTCACCACTACCATCTGTTTCACCAGGTAAAACACACTTATGGAGGATAGGCTCTACCATATTTAAAAATACAGAAATAAATAAATGCTGAATAAATAAATAAACATACAATTAATTCCCACCAAAAATACAATAAACAAATAAATGTAGGTAGAAATTAAATTATTCAGTGAGACACAAATGTATATATCTGTTTTAATTAGCTTCTTTATTTATCCGCCTTTGTTATAATTGCCTTATTTATTTATTGTCCGTTATAATCTTCAACTTTATTCATTAATTACTTATTTTTTAAGTATTTATGTGCATGTTATAATTTTTGTCTGTTTTATTCTTCCTTTGTACTTTTTTGCCCTATTTATTTCTTCGATGCTATTTATTTCTGCCTGTCCTTTTTTTTACATTTCTGTATGCATTTCTGCCTCATTATGCAAATGAGGAGGGCTGTGTCTTAAGGGCTGAACTTCTTCCCATTGGTTGGTTAGCATTTTACTGCATCGGTCGAATCTACATGGCTTTTCCCCGCCATAAAGCATTGTTTAGTAATGTCAGACTCAGCAGGCAGACGTTGAGTGTCCGACCTCTTAAGGGAAGCTGCTAACTGACTGGAAGAATTAGAACGCTGTACGTTTGGGATCTGAATGTTTTTCTGCGGTTTCCGATTTGGCTTTTCCGGGTCAAGAACTCATCGGAGGATCATTTCTTCTACAAAGTGACACCTCTCTGCAACCTCAGCAAGGCAGACAGTGAGCTACAATCGTAGTTTCCTCAAAACGAGTCTCCCACCGCGCTGGGAGAATTACATTGGACTCTATGCAGAGCTCGCTGCTCCGCAGATGCTTAGGGACCGTCTGCAAATTGAAGCACCAGAAGAATAATGATAGAGAAATATTCAACAGCGTCACCAAGGAGAGGTGGATTATTATCAAATTAATTAATTTCATGTGTATCTCATCTCATGTCTGTCATACCACATATAGTTGATTGGAAAATAATACATTTTTTTGAAGAATTTCCCAAAGCCTAAATGCCAAAAATAAATTGTATGCTTATTTATTAACCCGTCCACCAATCTGGAACTGGTGGACAGGAAACTATGAGACATCTGAGCAAGTAATTAACTAACAGGATATTTATTTACCTGAAACACAGCAAAACACAGTAATAACATGTTTAGCCACAGGAAACAGTAGTTTTAAATCTAAACAGTTCATGAAAAATTAGCTAAGGTTAATCACCCAGTGCTGTAAAAGAGGATAAAGAGCAGGAAGCGCCTCCTTGGCAGGAGACCAAGATGCGCTGCATCATGAGAGACCTGCACCCAGATCGCTGGAGGGTCAACGGGAACTTGTCAGGATATAGTTGTAGGAACTGGGGGGAGACGTGTCCCCCCAATATTGGAGACAGGCATATTTGTCTCCTCCAAAAAGTATACCGTGACACCTTCTTGCTTTACTGACAAGTAATCCTCCTCATTAACCTGTAGTTTTACCTTTGCTGCACTGAATCCCTTCAGATTTTCTAGTGTTTCAATTTCTCTTTTCAATTCTTCGACTGATTTTCTCCTTGCAGCACTTTCCTCTTGTCTCTTTAGCACAGCCACTTGCTTCCATTCTCTTTTCAATCTGCGATCAGTTTCCTCCTTCTCCTCTAGGAGGCGTTGTGACATTGCAGCAGCTTCTTGGTCTGCCATTATGCGTTTGTCGTTTATGCTAAAGATATAAAAGAACAAAGTAAATATGAAATTCTTAAAAAGCAAAAATTCATACTGTAGAAAGTGATAGGAACATCTACCATGGACAGTATTTACGCATTCATTTGTCTGCTATTTTTTGCCCGCCCTCTCTCCTGACTTTGAGGTGTTCCCTGTCATTTGTTTAATGACACAAATTCGTCATAACCTTCCATTAAAAGCTTGTGTTCTGCTTGGGAGAAAAACTGTGGGCGTTCTTTGGCCATGCTGAACAGCCAATAGCAGCGCTGCTGATCATTGTTTCTACTATCGACACATTTCCCCTTTTAAACAAACGCATGAACGCGCAGTTGTCTCAGATAACTCAATCCAGCCATACTAATCATAAACAACAGGTGTGTTCAAAGAACCCAATTAGCAGGATCAGGATTAGCCGGATGAAATTATCTTGGATGTCTCATTTGATCTTGGATGTTTTAAGCAACGTACGAAGAACGGACCCCATGATGAGTTTCAAAGAACCAAACGATCAACAATCAAATCCAGCTAACTGAGTTAACGACGTACGAAGCATGTGTCCCTGCAGGAAGCTGCTGCTCTCCCTCTGTGTGTCACACAGCAGCGCCAACTGCTGTCCACACCAACTAACTGCAGCCATCAATCCTTCCTGTCTGCATCTGCTTCAGTTTGTCTTTAAACCATCATCTGTGTTGCTGCTCTGCTGGAATCAGACAGGAATCATGGTGGAAAGTTCAGATCTCTGCAGGAAGGAACTAAAAGATCATCTGAACTGAACGCAGTCAGAAAAAGATGGAAAAGCTGCAAATATTCAGCAACTTGGGGATCATGATTTCCCTGCTGTAACCTACCTGACCTTTGACCTCACAGAGCCCAGCCTGGAGGATCTTCTCCACCATCACTGTCACTATTTAAACGAGCAAATCAATCATCTGTTGCTCAGATAGAAAAGTTCAAACTGTTATGTTGAGTAAAGTTTCTCTCCTATCCTTGCTTTCTAAATGCCAACAGCCTGACAAAAGGATTCAATCTATGTTGCGCGGTTGAAGGCCTGATTGTGTTTAGTCTCAGAGAGAGAGCCAAGGTTGAGGAGCACAGATAGCGGTAGGCAGAAAGGAAAGCTGCAGGCGTCGGGGAGTCGCTCTTGAAGGCTGCCTCTAGTGAGCCAGATCTAGAAAAGAACATTTCTCTGTCTAGTTAGAGCAGATTGAACATCTTCCACAGACTGGTTCTGTTCTCCCTGCAAGGATCCAATAAATGCTGATTAATGAAGACCACCCATCTCCTCCTTGTTAATTCAGAATAGTCATTTATTTCCATCAACATGTCAATAAAGTCACGTCTTCACCTTCAAACGTCCTTGATCCTCAGCGAGCTCTGAGCAACCAGAGCTAACCTTCTGGTCTGAGCATCAAGTGTTGGAGGAAAGAAACCTGCCTAAAACCAGCAAAGTTCAACCAGGAAATAAAGCCACAGAAGTGAGAAAGTTTCCTTTAGACCTCGTCTACAAAAGCTTTAGAAGCCAAACTGTCAGATATTTAGCAGATAGAAGCTGCAGCCGTAGAACAGGATCCTAAAGAAGCACTTTGCAGATTTTCCTGCTTTCATTTCTAATCATCAGAGGATGGAACAAGTCGCTGCTTTGCCTCTTTTTTCATCACTCCACCATTTGGACTTTTTCCCTCTGCAAGGTCTGCAGCTGTAAAGTTAGTGAGAACTGCTTTTCTAACTATTGCTCTGTTTTCTCTTCTGCTGGGGAGTCCAGAGTCCGTCTGAGCAGCAGAACCGGTTCCCCTCGTCTCTCATTTAGCTTCTTAAATGCACATGAGCAGCAACACTGGAAAAAACTGAACTTTATTAAAAAATCTTCCTCCCAGAATCATGTCTACAAAGTAGCTAAAAGCTGAGCTCCTGGTTCTGAATCTGCTTTTATTCTGATCGGTTCTGGATCCGTTCAAAGCTAAAGATGATATTTGTGTTTAAAAGTTCATGAAAAATAAAGTTAAACATTTAACTTCATAAATAATATTTTAAAGTTGCTCAAAGGTTCTGGGGAAACAAACCAAAGACAGCAGGAGATGGTTTCCACATTCCTCAGACAAGGATCATTATTTAATGTCTAGAACTGGACCAGAACCAGCCAGCCAGGTTCTGCTCCTTTAGCCAAATCAATACATGGTTCTGGTCGGATGGTATTAAGGTTTTAGGACAATAAATAACTGCAACATATTTCCATCATTATCAACAGGGTTTAGTGCTTTCATTTGCTTTGTTCTGGTTCTAAAAGCTAAAGGTTCTGGTCCAAATGGTCCTATCAGCTGATTAACACACATATTAAACCAAACCTTCCTGCATCTTTGTCTTTTTATTCCACATGGCAGCTGCCCGCTAACCTTTAGCTAACATATTTATTAGAAAATGAGCAGTCAAGGTTCTCCTGAGGAGATCCATATAGAACCAGAACCGATCTCATAGAACCTCTGCAGGTTTTAGAACCAGCTGCTGTTTGTTTTAAAGTCAGTCAGGCTGTTATCAGCCAGTGAGCTGAACCACCTTAATGACTCCATCTAACAGACTAGTAACACAGCAGTAATAACGCCATCAGTGGAAATATGGAACATACTAATAAACTGAGATTTACAGATGAAAATATGAATCTTAGTTATTGATCACAGGTTCTACAGCGGCTGGGTTCTGGTCCACAGAGCTGGATAGAAAAACAGGCTCAGAATAGACGTCTATTTTCCAGGTAGAAGCAGCAAATCTTCTAATGGACATGTGGAGGTAAAACAGCTACAGAACAGATATTTACTTCCTTTAAACAGAGCCTCTGCCTCCAGATTGGAGAAAATTACAGATTTATTCCTGACAAACGTTTCATTGCAGAGAAAAACACAGCAGGGATGATTCTAGGAGGAAGATGTTGCTTTTTGTAACTAGTTGTTCACTTTAGAACCAAGTTAATGATGGAAAAGGACAATAATATGTTGAGATGACGGTTAACAGTGAAGCAAACAGAACCAGAACTGTTGTGGGAACTGAGCCGGTCCAGAACGGTGCCTCCTTCCTGTTTTGCCTCCTTTCATGCCAACAGCAGCGTGCTGTGTGTTTTCTCCCTGGCCATAAATGCCCTCATGGTGGCCCACAGCCCTCTAGATCTCAACCTGCAGCAGCACTGAGCGACCAAACGTCTCAGCAAATTCCTGCATGTAGTGGAAGTTCAGCGCTGAGCAAATATTCTCCCTGGGTCCAAAAAACAGCCAAAGTTCTGGTTTCACCGCAGCATTTCCACCGTTCTCCAAGATCTCAGTCCAGACTCACCGCAGATCTGATCCTTGTTAAGGTTTAGAGATTAAAAAGTTAAAGGCCAACCGAGCAGCACCACAGAACTCACTGGTAGAAACTGGATTCTACTGAACAACCTCAACCTGCAGTCGGGTTCCTGAGCCCGCTCCAGGGTCCGACTCCTACAGAACCGCCTGGAACCAAAACGTCTTTAAATGAAACTCTGTTAGGACTGTAAACTTTTCTGCAGTAAAAGCCCATTCTCTAGTTTCTAAGGTTCTGTTTTAACGAGCCTTTCATGGACCACGGTACCTTGATCCATAACAGAACCACGGCTGCTGCTTCTTCTCTGGGTTCTGCTGGGTTCTGGTGTCGTGTGATGACTGCAGCTCTGTGATGTCCTCACAGTCTGATTTCTAAATGATGAACAATGACAAGCGGTCGGCTCTTTGGCCAAATCTCCATCTGGCTTCATGTTGAGCTGCTGGAACTGGGCTAGAAAAGCTGAAGGATGGAAACATTTCTGAGAGCCTCCATGTTGCTTTGCTCCCCATTCTAGAAGCTCCCAGCTTTCAGCTTCCTCTGACTCCCAGAAGCAGAGATTTCTATTTGCTGGATTAAAGATGGAGTTTTATCTAACATCAGGGCTGTTAGAACTGCAGCTCTTCTCTTCCTAAAATGCAGCGTCTTATTTCTAACGGTTCTACCTTCAGACTTCAGAGTCTCCCTTCAGTCCAACTCTGCAGTCTGCTCACTGCTCAGAGAAAACCTTCAACTGCTTCTGCTGCTAGGAAAGTTTACACACCATCAAAGCTGAGCACATTCATTTTCTCTGGCTTTTCATCCACACATCAGCTGCTCAACATCCATCACCTGCTGCAGAGTCCTGCTAGCAAACTTAGTTACAATACAGGCCCCTGCTAAAGTATTCACAGCCCATTAAACTTTGTCTCATTTAATCAGCTGACCACCACAAACTGCTGATTTTATTGGGATTTTATTTGGCAGATCAACACAAAGCAGCACATCCAGGCTCATTAGTGGAAACTTTTTCACACTGAATAACTTTATCTAATAAAACTGAAAATGTCTCATCAGTCCACAGAATATTTCCCCAAAAGTCTTGATGATCATCAAGATGTTTTTGGTAAATGTGAGACGGGTCTTTGGGTTCTTCTGGGTCAGCAGTGGTTCTGGTCTTGGACCTCTCCCATGGAGGCCATTTTTCCCAGTTTCTCTCTAATTGTTGAATCCTGACCTCTGACCTTAACTGAGGCAGTGAGTCCTGCAGAGCTTCAGATGTTGTTCTGGTTCCTCTGGGACCTCCTGGATGAGTCCTTGTTAAATCACTCAGTCATTTAGATTTTACTCAGATTTTTATGCTAGATGTGCTTCGTTCCACCGGCTCGTTTTTTAGCTCGGCTTTTTTCACTTCATTCCACTATTCAGTTTAGAGCATTTTAGGATTCTAGATTCAAACTAAAGACAGCTGACCACATGGAGAATTGAGACTTCTGGTTAAATTTCATGTGGGAAACATTTATAAATTTGCTAAAATTGAATGTTTTGGCCTCTTTTAATGTTTTTTTCCCCACGTGTTAAAATGACTGATGCTGGTTAAGGCTAGTGTCTCGTGTTTTGTATTAAACGATTGCCTTTCTCCTTGATCTGACTTTCTAGCTTTATTCATCTGTATCAGTCTGCTGAATATCTCTCCATCATTATTCTTCTGGTGCTTTAATTTGCAGACGGTCCCTAAGCATCTGCGGAGCAGCGAGCTCTGCATAGAGTCCAATGTAATTCTCCCAGCGCGGTGGGAGACTCGTTTTGAGGAAACTACGATTGTAGCTCACTGTCTGCCTTGCTGTGGTTGCAGAGAGGTGTCGCTTTGTAGAAGAAATGATCCTCCGATGAGTTCTTGACCCGGAAAAGCCCAATCTGTGAATATCTTTCTAACTTTAGCGAAGTGATGTGAACTGGCTCCGCCGTCTGTTGCTCCGCATCTAGAAACCCTGCGTGCTGCGGTGACGTCACAGACTCGGTGCTCGTTAACCGCCAGATGATTAACAGGAAATCAGTTCTTGAAATGAATAAACGCTTGTGTCCATTTCCTTGTTTTCTCCGTCAAAGTAAACCTTGTTGTTAAGCAGCTTCCATGAATTTGGGGCGTCTGCAGGATTCTATGTGGAGGCGGCGCACAAACCATCAGCGCACCTGAGCCACACCAACACTACTCCTACCACATGATGCGTGTGGCGCACAGAAACAGCGCATCCATCCACACCATGGCCCAGTGCGCACCACGTGACGCACGCTCTCACCAACAAACGTAGAGATATGCCCACACAGCTGATTTCTAAGCAGTGATGCCAGGAACGCGTTACTTAGTAGCGCGTTACTCTATTGTGCCTACTTTTTTAATGGAGATCAAACAAACGCGTTACTTTTTCCAAACTAGTAATCAGATTAAAATTCCTTATCCAATCCACTCTACGTTACTTTTTTGGTTATTTTACTTTGGGGGGAAAATGGTTTGCTTCTCTGAGAGTGACGTTGCGTCACCTCCACCACACGAGGAAAGACGCAACCGGTGACACACACGTCAATAACAATGCAGGGAGAGGAAAGGTGTGCGTTTTCCAGCTGGAAATATAGTCCTTACTTTGAGTTTGTGTCATCTAAAGATGATAATATCAAGGTTGGTTGTACTCTCTGTGCTGGTGACAAAGTGTTATCCAGCTTCAAAAACACGACGTCAAACCTGAAGTAACCTTTGACCTCACAGCACAGCGCAGTCAAACTAAGCGGCTTTGACTGCAGGTGGTTCCAAGCAAAGAGCCGTGACTGCAGGAGGGCCCCTGCCAGCCAGACAACAAAAGCTGCACTTCGCTGCCAAAGCAGTAAGTGGTGGAGAGCTGAAGAAGTTGGTTGTGCGATATGTTGTTGAAGAAATGCTGCCCTTAAACACTGTTGATTGGCCCTCGTTTGGTGCCGTCATAAACCAGATTCCTACCACTATCAGTGCTGAGCTGCCCCACACAACATCCTTTTCATCTGACCTGGAGAAGGAGAATGCAGAGATGGAGAGAAGTCTAAAAGCTGCGCTGAAAGATGTCCACTTTGTTTCCACTGCTGCTGATATCTGGTCTGCTAACAACAGAAGCTATCTGGGCCTAACGCTCCACTGGATCAGTAAATCCACATCGGAGCGCAACAAGGCTGCATCAGCATGTCGGAGAATTCACGGTAGACACACGTATGATGTGATCGCTGCAGAAATGGAAAACATCCACTCTTCTTATGGATTACTCAACAAAGTAGCTGTAACAGTGACTGATAACGGATCCAACTTTGTTAAAGCGTTTCAAGTTTATCGGCCAGCTGAAGAGTCCGATGATGATGATGAGGAGGAGGAGACGGGGGAGGAAGAGTCCACTTCCACAGACGATGCTGTCATTTTCTGGGATGTGTCAGAAATCCTCTCAGCTGAGAACCAAAGTGACGGCCAGCTGTGTCTCCCACCCCACCGCAGATGTGCTTCACACACCATAAACATCATTTCCACCAATGATGTGGAGAAATATTTAACAAGCAATGCAGAGAGCAAGGCTGTGTTCAGGAGCAGCAACATGCACAGCTCTCTGGACCAAATCAAGGAGATCTAGCCTTGCATCAGAAGCAGTGGAGGAAGTCAGTGAAAGAAAGCTGCTGCTACCAACATCCACAAGGTGGAATTCATTTTCTGATGCTGTGAATAGAATCATAGAAATGCCCATGAGTGAGCTGAACATGCTGTGCACCAAGCTGGGAGTTAAGTGTTTCAAAGACAAAGAGTAGCAGTTCCTCCATGAATACTGCTCTGTCATGAAGCCTATGACTGCAGCCCTAGACATTCTGCAAGGTGACTGCCCATGTGGGACTTTACTGGCCACACTTGAAGTCCTGATGCAGAGGACCCTGGCAGGTAAAGATGTCCTCTCCAGGATGACTGCAGGCCTTCCAGATGCCACAGTGAAGGCATGTTCCATCTTACACTGCTAATGAATATGGAACAGAATATTCAGCGTCATTGCAATTCTGGGATAAGAAGATAAAATGAATACAATTTTTAATAAGTAACCTAAAACAAAATGTCATCCATGATACTGATCCCACAGTACAAGTAATACATTGAAATTACTTTTTGGCCTTATAGCCATAAACATACAGAATCTATTGTATTTTTCAGGCTATCCATATTGGTTTTGCTGCTGTGCTGGATGACAAAGATGATCTTCTCACAGCTGCCAGTTGTCCAACATTTAAACTTGGATGGCTTAGAGCTGCAGGTAGGAAGGATCTAGTAAAAGAACTTCTAACAACTGCTCCTGCTGCACAGAGTCCTCCAGGTGTGGCCTCCACATCTGCCAGCCAAGGTGAGATGGACTTTTTCTCCTTTGAGGTGGAGCCAGAGGATGACACCTACTCTGCAGAAAAGGAAGTCATGGACTACCTGAGCTCAGCATATGACCTTCAGATTCTGCATCAGTTTTCAAACAGAAAGAATATTTTCTTGAAGTATAACACTCCAACCCCATCAAGTGCTCCTGTGGAGCGGCTTTTCAGTCTTGGAGGTTTGCTGCTCACGCCTAGGAGAAATAGACTTTCTGATAAGACGTTTGAAAAACTTCTGTTAATGAGCTACAACCACTGGTTCAATGGCACCACTCCACTGTTTCACTTCTAGCCATTACAGAATAAAAATAAAACAAAGAAACAAATGCAGACAATAGAGGTTACATTTGGTGTTAGAAGCTGTTGCTCTTTTGTATAACCAGACTTTGCTGATCTAATGCTGTAAATAACAGGTTCAGTGTTTATAAAATGTTTGCTGTTCTCTTGGAAAGGTTTAATAATAGCTAGATTAAAAATCAGTGTAAACAATGTTGATTAAATGGCAAATTCTGCATTTACAATGTAAGCTGTTCAATATATCAGGATGAAGGGACTGTTATTATTTTATTTAAAGAAAAATTATTTTTGTGAAGTCAAGGACTGTCATTGTTTTATTTTTTCAAAAAGTATGTATGTTAAGTAAGCTAAAAAAAAAACGTTTTATTCATTTTCAAAAAGTATTTTTGCAAATTCAAAAGGGACAGTCTTTGTTCATATATATTTTTGAAAAACATTCTGTTTTCAGTTGTTAATTTTATTGATGAACATTTGCTTCAAATAAAGTGAGTAATGGCTAAACTGGTTATGGTCTTTATGGTGAGGTGGTGGGGGCGTTGCCGGCAGCTGTAAAGGTAATGTAGCACTTTTAACCCCAAAGTTAGGAAGAAACCACATTCTCTAGGTTCAGAAAGTTGGACTCTGAGTGGAAGTTGAACAATGATCATTTATTGCATTCAACAAGTATTATTTCTTTTAATACAAAGAATTAAAACAATACCAACAAATAGAGCTCTTTGATAAACAAAAATATAATAGAAAAGTTAAAATAAAAGTGTCCTTTTCTTCGATGCCAGAAGAAAAGCTTTGTTCTGTGTGGTGTATGTGTTGTCTGTTCATTTACTCTTCTACTACCCGGGTAGGTTTTAGTTCGTATTGAGCGCGCTTATCTGTATCAGAGAAGTAGGAAGATGTCTGCAGTTCTTGTGAAGTTGATCCCGTTCTCCTTTCCTGTCGCCACTGAAACATGGAAGGCTCAGAATTCTTCCTGTAGATCAATTCCTGATCCAGCAGAAATATAAAACCAATCTACACACATGGTGCAGAAACTAATTTCTATTAGTACTATATTCATCACTACTCTTACTCTGATTCTCTGCATTTTCTTAACCAAATCATTGTAAATGATAGTGTACAAAACTTTAGTGTTACTTCAACACAATTATACAATAAGAACTTATATCCTTAACACAAATGGACTTCACAGTCTTTTAAAGCAGTATTTGTATCAATAACCAGCTTTTAAATCAATATTTATCTTTTTTAACTAGAACACTTTGTCTTTTAACATTTTTAACCATGAATACATTTTATTCATTCACTCATTTTAATCATCATGAGTATTGGAATAACCACAATAAAATAAATCACATTATGTACACAAAAACAGTACATAAGAACAATGTTCTTGCATCTTACCATCAAATTTTATCTCTCTCTGTGTCTAATGACACAGTAGCATTGTAGGCTACCTGTGCTAGCATAGCAAGCTACCCGCGATTAGCGTTAGCACTGTAAATAGCCATCTTTTCAGTTATTTTTCATAAAGCACAATGATACACAGTACCATACGGAAGCGTATTGCTGCCACTGGACAAAATATTTTTTTTTGTTGCTTATCTTGTATAAACATGATAATTATCTTGTATAAACGTGATCTTATCTTGTATAAACATGATAATTATCTTGTAAAAACGTGATAATTATCTTGTATAAACGTGATAATTATCTTGTATAAACGTGATAATTATCTTGTATAAACGTGATAAATATCTTGTATAAACGTGATAATTATCTTGTATAAACGTGAAAATTATCTTGTATAAACGTGATAATTATCTTGTATAAACGTGAAAATTATCTTGTAAAAACCACTGAGCTATATAATACACTGGAGTGCTGATTTTGCCGAAAAACTGAAGTCACTGGCCGCCATCTTGCTACTCCCTACTCTCACAGAATCCCACAGGATTTGGTTGCAACAACAAGCAGTTTTCTGGCTTCGTGAAAACGTTTCACAGGTAATTATACAGTCAGTAGATGTACTAACACTATCAACTACTAGGAAATTAGATGCTGAAATATTTTACATGTTATTCATATTAAATATATATATATGTCTATATAAGTATGTGTTTATGTATATATGTATATATATATGTATACACATATGTAAATATATGTTTTTGTATATTGTTATTTATATATTTAAAAATGTTAAATACATATATTTAAATGAATAAAATGCAAAATATTTCAGCACATGACTTTCTCATTATGTGATAGTTTTAGAACATAACATAAAAGTATATGGCATTTCAGATTTTAAAAGTTTTAAGCCCGCCCTGAACATGAAAATCCTCGTTATTTGATGCTGTATCGCACATATTCCCTAGTTACTGGAGGGAAATAGGGAGTACCAATATGGCGGCTGGTGGCTTCAAAGCGACTCGTTCAAACAGACGGTGATTAGCACTCCAGTGTATAATATAGCTCAGTGGTAAAAACGTGATAACTTATCCAGATGGTGGCGCTAGTATGCTTTTAGTCTGACTCATTTAAGACGAAGAAGAAGCATGTCCGTCATCTACTCGAGAACTAAAATGGCAAATTTATGGAAATGGATCAAGTTTTACTTTATGCTCGCTGGTATCACCTTATTTTCAACGGAAATACGGAGACAGTGAGTGGCGGTTTTCCGTGCGAGACGTTCGATACGTCACTTCCTGTTACTGGCGAGTCAGCTGGACAGCGACTCGCGCAGCTAATTCGTACCAAATTACTCGTCTTTATGATTTCATGGAAGGCCGGGATCGTTTGTCCGGTTAGAGGCTGTCATGATAATGGGTGTAAACGAAAGGTTTATGTGGAGCAGGAGTGTTTTAATCATCGACCGCGTACAAGAGCTGTAGATACCAGGCGCCCTACTTTCTTCACCCCCAGCCGAAGAATGAGATATCCCTCCGCCTGTGGCTAAAAGTTGTAAATTTGAAGAAACCACCGAAACAATGATATGTTTGTTCTTTTAATTTACTGGACAAAATACCGATAGAAGACCACACGATGCCAGAAAAGTGGCCAGGCTACGAAGTTCCATTAAAATCTCTGTGGAGACGTCAAGAGGGCAGCAGACAGGTAAGCTTGGGAAGTGTACAGTGTTTACGTTTGTGTCACTCTTGATAAAACATATGCTTTCACATTAAGACAGCCGTGTTTTAGCTTTGTTCTGTCTGTCAATTATTATCTGAATATTTTTCATCTCTGCACGAGGTTTTTGGGGTTCTGTTTGTAAAGTTATACAATGAGAGATTTACAGCAAAATATTTAGCCTGTCATATGACATAAAAGGCAGGGTTCATTATTCATATTTTTGTTATTCATAAATCTATAAATAAGTCACAGTTCCCAGTTTAATATTTAAATAACAAGCTTAATATTTAGCTCCAAAATAAACGTCTAGTTTGTAAGCTAAACATTTAATTTGGAGTTCAATATTTCATTTGAAAACTAAATGCTTGGTTTGCATCTTAATATATAGTTTACAATCTAAACATTTAGCTGTGTAATTAAATATTTAGTTTGGAACGGTGACATTTATAAAATGTATAAAACCCATTTTTTCCTCTTATAGAACCCAAACTATTGCTGTTATATCTTGACTGTGTAACCTTACCAATGGTATCCCAGCATAGACTGTTTGTAAAAACTAGAAGGAATATGTGATATGAATATTTGAATGAGTATGAGTTATGATGCAGGTGGTGCTCTATTAGCTTGGTGTTAACATAGTTTTAAGTAGTCTTGATATGTTTTATGCTGTTTGCTAAACTGATTGTGGTCTTGTGCGGTCTTGTTTTTGACAGATGACTGCCGCTGTGATGCAGAGGCTGACCGGACCGCTCCATAATCAGAGTCACCTATGCAGAAAGATGCTAATACTACAGGCACCGAAGGATCACACCTAGGAGAAGAGAAAAACAGTGCATGTGGCAGGGAAAACACTGACTTCTCGAGTGCCTTTGTCCTGGTGATGAAGTGACGGCAGACAGAGGCTTTACCATCTGAGATCTGCTGTTTGAGAGGAAATTTAACCTTGTTCTACCAGCATTCACCCATAAAAGGAGGGCAGTTGTCGGATGAGGATGTAACTGCAGCAAGGAGGATTGCAAATGTCCACATACATGTGGAAAGAGTTATCAGGAGGCTCAGAGTTTTGACAATAATCTCCCAGACTGTAACTCTCAACTTGGTAAATAAAATGGACAAAATCTTTCGTCCGTGCAGCCCCTTAGAACATGCAGATCATCCACGAGGATGCTGATTGAGCGGAGAAGTTTACATGTCAAAAAGATCCTGATTAGTTATATTATACTGTAAATCAGTGCAATTATAATACACTAGAATGTGTTTTGGATTTCTGCTTTTAAATATTTCTTTGTGTAGCACCTTGAGGTTTTACATTTTGGAATTACTTTTAATTTTTCAAAACTTTTCAAGTATTGTATATCCTTAGTTTTAGACCATTTAAATGTTTACATATACATAAATTCTGTCCAACTAAATGTGTATTATTAAAGTTTCCAATCTATTTCACTTGCTAATGTAATTTGCATTCATTCATATTTAGATCAAGTGGATGTTGTCCTAAGCATATGTAAATGCTAAAGTGTATCTTATGTACATAAACTGACAAAAAGATAAGAGTATTTCATTTATTTAATTAATGCAATTTGTTTACATTAAATGTAGTACATTTCACTTATGGCATATTTGTAGGCCATTTAATTCTTGTGGTGCAGGAAACATCCATCATTCAGCCTTTTGGGGACGGCACAGCTCATCTGTTCAGGACAATCCAGTCAGACCTTTGGCCACGGCAAACTGCACCTTTTAACAAAGTTAAAGGAACAGTTATTTTTTTATTTATATTACAGTACTTGGTGTCATCATATTTATATAAAATATGGATAGTTTGTAGTGACAACTATAAACCGTCCATATTTTTCTACTTATCTTCCTGATGTACTTATCCAACTTGCCATTCAAGATTAGACTGTTATAGAATGGTGTGCTCACATCCACAGACAGGAAGAGGTGGTGTTTTGAGAGAACATTACCCAAACTTGAATGACCTTAAACAGCATCAATGAACAAAAGATCAGACTTTTATCTTAAAAAGCTGCACAATCTGTTGATTAGAAAAATAAAAACATTATTCATACTTTTTGTACTAATTTATTACCATCCATTTTCCTACACCCTTATCCTTGTTGGGATGGCGAGGGGTGCTGGTGCCTATCTCCAGCAGTCAATGGCGAGAGGCAGGGTACAACAGGTAATATATCTGAAATATGAGTGGCCAGCAAATACATTATGTGTTCTTCCATGTGTCAGAGACACTCCTCTGGTATGCCAGAGGAGTACACATGCACTGTTTTTCTCTTCTCCTAGGTGTGATCCTTCGGTGCCTGTAGTATTAGCATCTTTCTGCATAGGTGACTCTGATTATGGAGCGGTCCGGTCAGCCTCTGCATCATAGCAGCAGTCATCTGTCAAAAACAAGACCGCACAAGACCACAATCAGTTTAGCAAACAGCATAAAACATATCAAGACTACTTAAAACTATGTTAACACCAAGCTAATAGAGCACCACCTGCATCATAACTCATACTCATTCAAATATTCATATCACATATTCCTTCTAGTTTTTACAAACAGTCTATGCTGGGATACCATTGGTAAGGTTACACAGTCAAGATATAACAGCAATAGTTTGGGTTCTATAAGAGGAAAAAATGGGTTTTATACATTTTATAAATGTCACCGTTCCAAACTAAATATTTAATTACACAGCTAAATGTTTAGATTGTAAACTATATATTAAGATGCAAACCAAGCATTTAGTTTTCAAATGAAATATTGAACTCCAAATTAAATGTTTAGCTTACAAACTAGACGTTTATTTTGGAGCTAAATATTAAGCTTGTTATTTAAATATTAAACTGGGAACTGTGACTTATTTATAGATTTATGAATAACAAAAATATGAATAATGAACCCTGCCTTTTATGTCATATGACAGGCTAAATATTTTGCTGTAAATCTCTCATTGTATAACTTTACAAACAGAACCCCAAAAACCTCGTGCAGAGATGAAAAATATTCAGATAATAATTGACAGACAGAACAAAGCTAAAACACGGCTGTCTTAATGTGAAAGCATATGTTTTATCAAGAGTGACACAAACGTAAACACTGTACACTTCCCAAGCTTACCTGTCTGCTGCCCTCTTGACGTCTCCACGGAGATTTTAATGGAACTTCGTAGCCTGGCCACTTTTCTGGCATCGTGTGGTCTTCTATCGGTATTTTGTCCAGGAAATTAAAAGAACAAACATATCATTGTTTCGGTGGTTTCTTCAAATTTACAACTTTTAGCCACAGGCGGAGGGATATCTCATTCTTCGGCTGGGGGTGAAGAAAGTAGGGCGCCTGGTATCTACAGCTCTTGTACGCGGTCGATGATTAAAACACTCCTGCTCCACATAAACCTTTCGTTTACACCCATTATCATGACAGCCTCTAACCGGACAAACGATCCCGGCCTTCCATGAAATCATAAAGACGAGTAATTTGGTACGAATTAGCTGCGCGAGTCGCTGTCCAGCTGACTCGCCAGTAACAGGAAGTGACGTATCGGACGTCTCGCACGGAAAACCATAGACATCATATACGTAGACGCCCCATTGTACGCTGCCGGCAGCTAGGCTGACGTGCCTACGGGGCGGCCATCTTGGGTCAGACCACAGATCAGACAGCTGCTGTCAGAATGAATAGGAGGCAGCTCAGATCTAATTTTAATCACATGTTCACAGTGATTGTGACCTTTCAGACAGATTACACATATTTATTCAGAACCAAAACTATTTAAACTGAAGTCAAACTGGATGAAAAATGTACACGCACTTACATATTTTGCAGTTGCATATTAATCTAATATACACACAAATTATACACACATCAATCTCTCTCTCTCTTACTTCCAATATATATATATATATATATATATATATATATATATATATATATATATATATATATATATATACAGACACCGATCTACAGACAACAGCACTTATCTACATAGTATCAAAACTATATACAGACGACAAGTAAGAGCAAAGGTGCTCATAACAACATTTAAAAATGATATAATACAAACAGCGATCTGGGAAAAAAAAAAGTCAACAAAAAACCTAATAACCCATCTTAGAATCAAATACATTACAAAATCATAGCAAAACCAAAATTACTGTATAATATCTTACGCCCCCCCCCATAAATCATGTCTATCCAGTAATTTAGAACCATTTTGTTAGTTTTTGATGTTTAATGTACTTTTCTCTGCTTCCATCCCTGCTACCCATTAGCACATATTGTGTTTATGCCAGAAAAACTGTAACTGTAAAGCATGAGGAATATCTATTATAAAATCTTCCTTATGGAAGGTAATTCCCCAGGATCTGGTTCCTAGTGTCCTTTTATTTGCGCACCCATAAGCGGAGTAAAAGTCGAGCTTCCTGGGACGTAGCTCTGGAAGTTTGCTTACTTTCAATACAAAATCGAAATTATTTATTAAGTTAGACAATCATTTAATTCAATCAACAGGGCCCATGTAGCCCCTAAAGGGTGACATTTTCAGTCAGTTGATTTATCTGGAAATTGGGGGAGAATTCACCGGATTCAGAGTGTCTGAAAACATAAAGTACATTTTCCGGAATTGACTTGTATTCTGTCTGACTGCAGCTTGGTCTGACCTAAGATGGCCGCTCTGTCGGCACGCCTCTCACCCGAGGACGCGGCGTCTACGTATTCATGTCTGTGCGGAAAACCGCCACTCACTGTCTCCGTATTTCCGTTGAAAATAAGGTGATACCAGCGAGCATAAAGTAAAACTTGATCCATTTCCATAAATTTGCCATTTTAGTTCTCGAGTAGATGACGGACATGCTTCTTCTTCGTCTTAAATGAGTCAGACTAAAAGCATACTAGCGCCACCATCTGGATAAGTTATCACGTTTTTACAAGATAATTTTCACGTTTATACAAGATAATTATCACGTTTATACAAGATAATTTTCACGTTTATACAAGATAATTATCACGTTTATACAAGATAATTATCACGTTTATACAAGATAATTATCACGTTTATACAAGATAATTATCACGTTTTTACAAGATAATTATCATGTTTATACAAGATAAGATCACGTTTATACAAGATAATTATCATGTTTATACAAGATAAGCAACAAAAAAAATATTTTGTCCAGTGGCAGCAATACGCTTCCGTAGTACCACGGTGGGTCAAACATTGGATAATAACTCCGACTGGTTTTATGAAACTGCCTCTGCAAATAACATCCTCACTCCTACAAGCTAATAAGCGAAGCCCAGCATCTTAACATGCTAGCACGTAGCCCAACTCTTAGCGGAGTTCAGAGGGCTTATATGTGGTCGAAGCAGCTCCTCTCTTCCTCTCAAGGCTCATAAGATTCTCTCTCCTAATAACGAAAGATTTATGAACACTCTACACGAAAATGTATTGTAAATTTATGAGTTTGACTTTATGTTCTTACTCAGTCTAATTAGCTCAACTGGTGTGTTGCTCTCGGCTCGGTCTATCAGTGTGAGTGTTTATGCTCACTGGCGGTGACCTGATACAAAGCGCCACCATGTGGTAAGAGGTAATAACTACAGTTTCTTTCTCTTTTTCTATTAAATTACATACATGGGTCTGGTAACCATGTGGGTTACAGTAAATAATAAAGTAACTTGTAATCTAACTCAGTTACTTTTATATTTAAGTAATCAGTCTTGTAACTTAGTTACTTTTCAAAGGAATAATCATTAATCAGGTTACTTTTCCTAAGTAACTGTTTCTAACACATTCCAAAAGGAAGAAAAGTGCTAAGCCTTCACACACGGGTTAAATCCTAACCCACAGCTTAACTCCTAACCCTGATCTGCGTGATCAAGTCTGCGTGATGCTGGTGAGAAGGAGGACTGCCATTCCCAGGTTGGGGCGCTGTGTCTGTGACATCCAGAGGAGCAGCTGAAGCCACAACATTCGCTTCATTTCTGCTCTCTGGAAAACCTTTCAACCACATTTAACAGCTTAAAAGTCAGTTTTTATTTTTAGTTTGCTTCACCGCACAGTCACAGTAAGCTCATGGAAAAAGCCTCAGTCAGCAGAAAATGAAATTCACCAAATAAATTGGAAATATTAATTTCTTCACAGTTTTGGTCATAATAAAGGGAAAAATCATTAAAAAGTAAATAATTCCTGTTGTCCTGCTCAGGATTTAGATATCAGTTGCTTTTCTTGATGATCAGCATTCTCAATAAATCACCTGGATAACAATGACAGGTAAACAGCGACGTTCAGAGAGAAGCCATTTATTTCACTAATAACACACTTTACCGCTGATGAACACAGAGAAATACCTTTCTGTGGAAAAAGGAGCTCCTTCATATTCCTGAGCTCTGCACTTTGCTACATCATTTCCATTTTAAAAAGATTTTTGTAAGTTACCTTCAGACTTATTTTGATGATTAAAAGGCTCCAGGTGAACATTACTATATGAAAACAATGAGCAGGTTTCATGTTTTGAGTTCATTTCCTGACCCACATGCAGAATGACACAGAGAGCAGTTAAAGTGAAGAAGGTTTATTTCCAAAGATTCAGTAAAGGAGTCAAATCCACCAAGGTGAGCTCAGCATTTCCAGAATCCGCTTCGGGTTGGTCTACAGAGGAGAGAGATGAGTTAAGAGTCCGTAAGGGGGCAGAAAATGACAGGAGGAGAGGACTGACTCTGCTGTAGTTGGTAAGAGCGGGGAGGGAGTTAGGATTCAGTGTTGGTGGAGAGGGAATGCTCCAGGGTCCCAGAGAACCACAGTCACTTCCGCTAAGGTTGCTTTCTTGGGGGTGAGCAACAGGCTGGAGAGCGGGCAGACAGGTAAAGGAGACTGAGGACACCACAAAGCTGCAACGGCAGCACACAAGTCTTCTTTGAGAGCAACCTGAAGGTAAGCAGCGATCATCACAAAGAGTCTGAAACACAGGAAGGAACAATCCTGAGACCAAGATCAGAAATGCAGAAATTCCCCCAGAAAAGCCACTAAGACTGGAGAAGTGTCTGGGAACACCATCATAGGTAATCATCCGGCGAAGAGTGATGATCCTGCAGCTCCTTTTAAGCCCCAGTCAGCCTGATCAGGAGATTTGCTCCAGGTGTGCAGGATCCAGAGCTGACGGGACTCTCCAGCAGAGATCTTCTCTGAAACAGGAACTCTCACTCACACAAGGAACCAAACACAGCAGAATCCTAACAGCACGTGTGCCTTTACAGTAAAGCTGCCTACTGATAGAGTGCAAGGTGATGAAACATCCTACTGCCCTCCACACACACCTTCAAAATCAATCCGGCGCCACTGATATTAGGAGGATTGTGAAAATCTGCAGTGACTTTTTTAGGCCAGCTGTGCAGCTGTAGAGTTTCCTTTTGTACATGTGAAGCCGAGGCTTGGTCCTAGTTAAAGTCTGGGCTTTGGCCCGCCACAGCGGAGAAGCCTCAGCCTTTTCAGTCGCTCTTCTCCAGCTGTTTCATCATTTCTCTGCAGAGCGCCAGGTCTCTGTTGAGGGATTTAGCAACACGTTAAGGTGGAAGAACAATTTGACTCTCATGGAGGTGATGGAAAAAAGTCATTTACAAACAAATATCTCAACAATTTCAGAAATTAATAATTCTGTGTCTGGTATATAAAAGATGTCTGTGAATTACTGTTAATGTTGACATATCAGTAGTTTATTTAAAAAAATTGTACTGTAGTATTTTCAGGTACATCTGCAATAATTAAAGAAGTATATTTTACTATATTTTATTTTTATAGAATTCCAATTATGTATACATTTTCTCAAAGGATTAATTTTAAAAGAAAGATGTTTCAGTAAAAACTAAAAAGTTCACATGCTTTGGTCATTAGATGGTGAACATTATAAATATTCAGATATGATTAGATGGGTAATATCAGTAGTTTAATAAAAAATATTATTGTAGGTACATCTGAAATAATTAGAATATCATGAAAAAGTATAATATGAACACTCATTTTTGAAAATAAAACTCATATATTATATAGATTTATTCCACTTCAGTGCAAACGTTCCTTCCATCAGAACAGAGGACTTCAGACACTGAGCAACAGTCCAGCTGTTTCTCTCCTCAGTCCAGCTCAGACGTTTGTAGCCCATGTGGAGGATCCGTCTGTGTGTGGCGGCTCCTGATGCACCGACTCCAGCCTCAGTCCACTCCTTATGAAGCTCCCAGATTCTTGGATGGATTCTGCTTCAATCCTCTCAAGGCTGCGCTTCTCCCTGCTCCTGCTGCTGCACCTTTTCCTACCACACTTCTTCCTTCCACTCAACTTTCTAGGAATCCTTGGATCCAGAACTGTGTGAAGCAGCAGCTTCTTCAGCAATGACCTTTTGTGTCTTGCCCTCCTTGTGGGGGGTGTCAGTGAGCGTCTTCTGGACCTCTGTCCAGTCAGCAGTCTTCCCCATGATGGTGTCGCCTACTGACCCAGACTGAGAGCATTTAGAGGCTCAGGAAACCGCTGCAGGTGTTTGGAGTTAATTAGCTGATTAGGGTGGGACACCAGGAGTTTTCATTATTTAACGCTTTTACAGTATTCTAATTTTATGAAACTGAATTTTGGGTTTTCATTCTTTGTAAACAAGGATTATAAAAATTACAATAAATAAAGGCTTGAAATATTTCACTCTGTGTAACAAATCTATGAGTTTCACTTTCTGGAATAAGTGACAGATAAAATAAAACTTTTTCACAATATTCAACTTTTGTTAAATATACTTGTAAATAAGTATAATTAAATTCTGTAAACTTTGAATTGTTCATACATATTCAAGGATATTTTTAATTAAATATATTTAGTAAGCAAACTTAAAATTTCACATGTAGTGCAAATTAGATGTTAATATCAAAAATATTCAGATATCTGGACTAACTTGGGGAAACTGATGTCATGTTACAATGATGGACATTTTTAAGTATTTTCACATCAGACAATAACAGATGGAGGGTTATTTAATAAACATTAAATAACTTAAAAACCTGTGTAATAGCCCAACACTAAATCAACCTTTTTAAATCCTCCTGCTGTTTTTACCAGAGGTTAACGTGCTCTACAGAGCCCTGGTGGAGAATCCATTTCCCAGTTTGGTCACTACTACTCCTGACCAAGAACCTTAGCGGCTCTTTGGGACCAATGTGATGATGGGACAGCAGGCCCAGCAGGTCCAAAGGTTGGACATCATGATAGAAACTGCAGAGCAGATTTCTTAGAAAGGATTTCTATTAAAGCCTCATGCAAGGCTCATGTTGAATATTCTCTTAGATGTCGTCCAAGTTCTTTATTATCTCATTAGAAAATGTGCTGACAAATCAGAAATTCATCAATGATTGTTGCTGTTTCTGTTTCAGACTGATGGCACCATGATGGTGACAATGGATGCCAACTTTGGCCTTGTGAGAAAAAGGAGCTCTGGAAGAAGTGTGACAGAGGCCTTGATGGTAGCAGCATGTTTGTGAGGATGATGAAGATGGAGAAGAAGATCTCCTGTCACATCCTGATGGCTCCAAACCAACTGAAGGGAGAAAATATTGTCATATTTCTCCTGTCATTCCTGTGTCATCAGTCCTCATTGCCTCTAAATGATGTTTCTGATAGAGAACAAACTGATTTCTGCATTTGCAGATGTTAAGTGTTGGGATCCTGAGTTTCTTTGAGATAATCTGGATTTTGTTCCAGTTCTAATAGCTTGACTGACGACCTCTGTTTTCTCCATTGATCAGGACTGTAGCAACTTCAAAGCTGCAAATTTACTTGGATCCAAAAGCAGCAAAGCAAACGTGACGTAACTGGTGTATGTGGAGCTGCTGCCGCCATGAAATACCATTAATGTTGTTGAACATGACTGGTGGAGAAAGGTGCGTTCATTAATCTGTGCAGAAGTCATTACCTGTGGTTAAAAATGGAAAAGCCTCAAATGCTTTCCAGAAATGCTGAATTCTCTGTTTTTTCCTCTATTTTCTCATGTATTGGTGATGGCCGAGTAGTGTCCATGTTATTCTGAGCAACAGAAAACTAATGAGTCCAACAGCGCCACCTAGTCACACTAGGAATAAAACAGGTTTGACATCGCAGCGGTGAGCAGTGCATTTAAAACCAACAAAATTAAAAGTTTAACAACTTTACTAGGATAAAAATAAAGCCTACAAAGTGTACAGTGGATGATCGCTAAAAGCTTTGCTAAAAGTGCAACGGCCCGTTAAAATGGTTCCAAAGTGCAGCAGCAAAACTAAAAGCTCCAGCGGTGTCAGCAGTCAGAGGGTACCGAGGACCAGCCGCTCCCGCTCGGCGTCCTTCTGCAGTCCACCCCCCAGCTATCCATCCAGCGGTAGAGCCGGTGGGGCCAGCGTCTCCCCCGAGCCTCTTCTCCATCCTGCCCTCGTCCCTGGCTCGGATGGCTCCGCCTCCATCCAGCCAACGTGCGCAGCAACGTCAGCGACAGGTCCCGGCTCAGGTGCGCCTCCTCACCATGGCCCCACTACGGCCTCGCTGCTCCCGGTCCCGGGCTTTACTTCTGCCTCCACCCAGTCTGGATCTGCCGCGTCCCCATCACTGCTCGTTCTCGTCGCGGTGCCGGTAAACGGCGATTCTCTGATGATGCCTCCGCTGCTTCCTCCCCATCACATCTGGGCTGCCGGCCGGCCGGCCGGGCGCTCTGTCTCTCTCTCCTCCTCCCGTCACTGGCTGTGGCCGCCCCTTTTCTTCCTGTCTCCCATCACTCATGATGGGATACACCTGTGGAATCAGTCGCTGGCCAGAGGGAGGGAGTAGGAACCGGTGTCTCCTTCAAAAAGCATGCACACAAATATCCACCAAGCATGCGACAAAGCAAAGCTGGAACCACAACATGCACATAAAACAGCCTCCTTCCTACACATTGATCAGTTTGTTCTTCTGGAAACAGGCTTGCAGATCCACAATCTGTCATCAGTGAGCTGCTGAAAAGATGTCAGGACAAAAACATTCATCTGCATTTCATAGACGACGTTGAACATTTATTGGGAATCAAGTGAGACACGACCTGCTGATGTTTGATTCTAATGGATGTTTTAAAGCTAGAAACTGAACCAAAGCATCCAGATAACTTGTTAAACTTCTGCTTTTAAACTCAGTTTTGACTAAATCTAGTAATCCCTGTTTGATGCATTAATTATTTTAATAACTCCTCATTTTAACCCCAACTTTAACTTTAAAATTCAACACATTTAAAATGATTTTCTATCTTTCTGCCTGTCTGCTTGGATGCCAGATGTCGTCTTTCTCAGGTTCTAAAGTTATTTATGTAACAGGGAGACGATCTAAGGATCCAGGTTCTGTAGAGCAGCTTCTGGTTCTGGTCCGTCTGAAATGTCCGGACAGGAAAGGAGAAAAAAAGGAAATGATTCATGTTTGAATTTATGATGAAAAGAGAAAATCTCTTTTCCTTCTTCAACGTCCACAGTGGACTTCATGAGGAGCTGCAGGTGAAGGTTTTACCCCCACAGTCCCTAAACAGGATTAAAATCTATGTTCTGACCTCAGCAGAGCAGAGCTGCATGATGAGCCACAGATCCAACAGAACCAGAACCGTTCTGCAGGAAGAACAGAGAAAATCCTCCAAACAAGATCTGAAAGTCTCTGAGCTGCTGCAGAAAGTGTTTCCATGCTCACCAAAGGAGAAGCTGGAGCAGATCAAACTTTATCTTTACTCACTTTTAGATTTTACCTTCAGAAAGAAGGAAATAAAAAAGATTTGATTTAAAATCATGAAGAAAAGCTTCATCCTCTGATTGAAGAAACCATCATTTACTCACTGAGCTGTTTGCAGCAACAGATAAAATGACCAGAGCTGCCCAAACATTTGCAGAAAACATCTAAAATATCCTGAAAAACCTCCAGAAACTGCATCACAATGAAGCAAACATGCAGCCTGAAAACTTTAGAGTTGAGCTTTATTTCAGATTTCTTGGTTACAGGCTGAAAATGAACCAGAGAGAAAAAAGATCAACTTTACAGTTTCATCAGATTCGTATCAAAACTACATGGAGCCACTAAATGCAGCTTAGTTTTCATTTCATCCTCATTGGTCCACAGAGACAAACAATATCAGATTTTAAATAAAAAATGACTGACATGATCAGATAAACAGGATCAACATCTCTAAGGTCAGAGTTCATCATCAGGATCCAGTCAGAGTCTCTTTAAACTCAAACTGCTGCAGCTTCAACCTCTGGATCATCAGGACAGCTCAGCTTCTCTCCTCTACTAAGATCACCAGATCCTCCACTTCCTGCAGAGAGAAGAAGGAGCAACAGAGGAGATCAGTGAGTGTTTCCAGCCTCTGGAAGCTGAACATGAACATCTCATCTGTATGTGAAACATCAGCTCACTAAGAAACATGGAGGCTGTCCCTGAACACATCTGGATGAAACTAGTGAGAGAAGGACACATGTCCAGATGTGCTGAGTGGACTTCAGCAGAGCTTCTGCTCTGTAGAAAGACCACATGGTGACTAAATGTAATGATGGGCTGTGAAATCAGTGATTTGCAGGCTGCAGTCAGACTGATCTCAGAGCTGTGACTAAGATGAAACTGATCAGCTGTTTGCTGTTGAAATGAGAGAACAAAGAGTCTGAGATCAGATCTGATGCTCCACAGCTTGATGAATGAGGACCACTGTCTCTAGACATGGTGGAAGGCTGTCAGCTGGAATCCAGCTGCATTTCCTGGAGACATGAACACAACAACAACAGTCATCTTCACATGGACACAAACACAGGAACACAACAAGCTGCTGGCTCCTCTGATTGGCTGATTGTTGTCTTTGTGTCCAATCAGGAAGCCTGTCACCATTCTCCTCCCACTGAGAAGCTGCAGCTTTACTGGAAACACTGGATCTTTGCTTTGGTACCAACTGGGTTCAGAACAGTTCTGCTGACAGCAGCTGGACTCACTCCAACCATCTACTTACACATATTCCAGTTTGTAGTCTGGACTCTTTACAAGATCCTGCAGCTGCTGAACATCTGACTCCTTCAGGTAGTTTTCTCTCAGGTTCAGTTCTGTCAGATGGGACGGGTTGGACTTCAGCGCCAAACACAGGGAATCACAGCTGATCTTTGACAAACTGCAGTCCCACAATCTGAGTAAAGAATAAAAGATGTGAGCTGAAGCCACCAGGATGCAGGTTCTAACGGTCCAACAGAACAAGTTAAAGAACTCTCATTAATATTAATGACAACAAGCTGCTGCTTCAATAAAGACCTGAGGCCTGTTTCAATAAGGAGGTTCAACCAACTTTGAGTTAAAACTTGAACTCTGAGTTGACTTAGCCTGAGATGGGAAACTTTGAGTTTTGGGTTTCAGAACAACTGAAATTAGTTAGTTCAATCAACTCTGAGTTGACTGACTCTGAGTTAAGTGCGTGCACCACAACTATAAAAAGCCATTATCAATGGAGCGCAGATATTACGAGTCACCATGGCAACAGCGTCAGACAAAAAAGGTCTGCATATTTCTCACCAGCAGAACTGGATGTGCTTATGCAAGCATATGCAGAATTTGAACACGTATTAAAAAAAAAACACGGCTGCAGTGGCAAAGGAGATAGAGTTAGCTTGGGTGAAAATAGCTGCTCGAGTCAATGCGTAAGTTTACATTTTAATTACTTTTATACAGTGTTGGGTGTAATGAATTAAGTTACTAAGTCATCTAAATACTGTAATTAAATTAAAGACTATAAAACAATAGTGGATTTGATATCAAATTTTAAAAGGTATATTTTTAATTTAACTTCCTCCTTCTAGTTACACACTTTGGTCAATTTAAGATTAATTCATGCAATTCAATATTGTTTATTTGAAAGCGTTAGAAGTGCAGTTTCTTGTCTCTCCTTGTATTGTTCAAGTGGTTGAGGTTGATTTGGGTTTTATAAAGTAATTAATAAGTAAGTAAAACAAATTAGTAAGTAGACCAATACTTTCTAGTGACAGTAATTATTACATTAATCTAATTAGACTTGTTGAAGATAAAATTTGTAGTTAGTAATTAAGAACTATTTTAAAGTAACTTACCCAGCTGTTATAATATCAGAGGTGAAACTGGAAGAACAGTATTTTATTAAACCTAATTAAATTTTTATGGATAGGTGCAATCCTGCAGGCATCAAAAGAACATGGCAGCAGCTGAAAATGAAATATAAAAACATACTTCAAGCAGGTAAGCCTTGAGCACATCATAGGAGTAGAGTAGCTACCTGGCTTTACAAACATTTGACATATTAAATGACTAAATGGCATTCAGTGTCTAGCAGTGCAGCAGCATTTTTGACATAGGTCTAAATGTTCATTCTCATTTGACTTCTACGCAGCCAACAGAAAGAAGGCAGAGGCTCGTAAAACAGGGGGAGGACCTACACCACCACTCCTGACAAATGCAGAAGAGATGGCCAGTCACTCCAGAAGATTAAAGTGCCTTCATAAAATGTAAGAGGTCTACCTACAGTGTTGTATTTTTTATATAGACTAAATGTGATATTTCCATTTATATTACTTTGGATTGGGTTTTTTGTTGGTCCCAACAGATTCGGATGGTAATATCTGCCTCTTGGAGCCTCCTGTACAGTACCCCATGCAGTTGTCAGTAGCCTACTCCATACACCATCAATTATGACAAATAGTATTATAAAGTGTACTCTATGAAATGCTCAGGATGATGGGGATAAAGAAACTGTTTCTGCTGCCACAGACAGGCCTACAGAGGTAATTTTAATATTATATGTCTACACATCAAACAATCTACACATTCACATTTATATGTGGAGTATCCTATAGAATCCAAGTTTATATCTATAAATGGTCATTCTTATCTCTACCCCCCAGAGTGTGGAAGAACAGCAGGAGGAAGGTCCATCAACTTTTGGTGCACAGATGGACACAGTTCAGTGATTTATAGTAAATGCCACAGTTTCATTCTGAATTTTAGACTACATTCATGATGTAACTCTAATCTAATGTATTTTCAGTTGCCAGTTAAGGAGTTATATATACTTCTTCTTATTAAAAAGATAGAAAAAAACAGCAAAGAACTTGTATACTTGGACCGCCAGATCCAAAAGGCAGATCTTTAAATCCACATTCTGAAACTAAAGCTAGAGGTCAGTGTATGGTCACAGGTGAATTCTAGGAAGTATTGAAACTATTTTAAAATCTTTTTTTTTTTGTTGTTTTTTTTTTAGCAAATGAAAAACACGATATTGTAGCGATTAGAGGGTGATGTTAGGTTGTTATGTGTTTTCCCATGAGGCTTAGCGGCAGAGAAGAGGGAGCGAACCGTGAGCGAAAAGGCTATGTGTTCGAATGAAAAGACCTGTGTGTTCCGCCATTAAAACGTGAATGTTCTGACTACCCGACTCTGTGTGTGGTGATTTCGGGGAGCCCTCAACAGAGGTTACATTGGTGTCAGAAGTGGGATGCTAAAAAATGACATCATTACAGAACATTGAACGGCTGCTAGCCGAACTGGAAGAAGAACTCGCTTTCACGGAGGAGCAGCCTGGCTCGGAAAGACGGAGAAGAAGCAAATTGCCTTTGTTAAGGCAGACGGCGGAGCAAAGCGCGAGGGACACTCGAGACAGCAGCAGCCGACCGGATGGAGCAAGCGCTGTCCGAGGGCGGCCTTTGTCGAGGCTGACGGGTGCCCCCGTCCCTGCTTCCCCGCCTACCATCGGAAGGCAAGAGTCGGAGGAGAGGATCGCTAGGGAGGAGGTTCCCCGACGGCGTCACCTTCCAACTCTACCCAAGCTTCCGCGTTATAATGGGGAGACGGCACTGGATGGTTACCTTGTCCAGGTGGAGATGGCTGCCGAACTGGGTGGCTGGTCCCCAGAGGAGACAGCGCTCCAAGTCGCCTTGAGCTTAGAGGGAGGTGCCCTACAAGTACTGTCTGACCTGCGCCAAGAAGAACGCCACAGTTGGCCGTTGATCCAGGAAGCTCTCCGGAGGCGTTTTGGCAGAAGGATTTATGCCGAGCATGCAAGGGAACAGCTGATTAATCGCCGGCGCCTGGAAGGTGAGTCCCTAGGCTCTTATGCAGCTGACATTCTGCTACAAACGCGACAAGGTTACCCTGATCTGGAGAAAGCAATACAGGAGAAACTTGCCCTCCAAGCCTTCATTAGGGGACTTCGGCCAGCCAAACTTCGTGAACATATCAGTGTCCACCCCCATAACAGCTGGGCAGCGGTGCTGGAGGAGGCAGAGAGGGTAGAGCCTATTCTAAGCGTCAAGAATACTGCTCCAGGGGTGAGGCTGTATGCAAACCAAGCGTGTACTGAGAGCGATGATGAGGATAACCTGAGACAAGCAACAGCTGTCCAACCGCGAGCACCATCCGGGGGCCGGCGACGAAGAAGACCAGAGTGCTACCGTTGTGGAGAGCTGGGGCATCTGGCTCGTGACTGTCCCGCACCAGCTCCACGTAAAGGAGACTTACAGCCTCCTTTAAACTGATTGGGGGTGGTACTGGAGGGGGCCTGCCACCACCAGAATACACCCCTACAACTGAAAATGCAATGCGGTTGGGACGACTGGGCAGCCCACATGGACTATATGTGAACATTATGCTAAATGGTGTTGCCCTCTGTGCTCTGATAGACACTGGCTCCACGGCCTCCTTGGTTCGACCGGGCATACTGCCTGGAACAGAGGCACCAAGTCCTAGAGGATGGTCCCTAACTAAGAAATACATCACCACGGCCACTGGGGAGCGCTCAAGGATGAAAGGCTGGCGGGTCCTTGATGTGGAGGTGGAGGGTCAGAAAAGTCAACACATGTTTTGGCTAGCGAAAAT
Source organism: Fundulus heteroclitus (assembly GCF_011125445.2). Taxonomy (NCBI): domain Eukaryota; kingdom Metazoa; phylum Chordata; class Actinopteri; order Cyprinodontiformes; family Fundulidae; genus Fundulus; species Fundulus heteroclitus. The sequence continues at coordinate 1,532,463 of NW_023397088.1, read as the reverse complement.
CCAGGACCCCTGTATTATTGGATTGGACTTGCTGGCGGCGTGGGGGGGCATCATAGATGTTACTTCAGCCACGCTCCGAATGGGCCACAAAGCCGTTCAGCTTCACTCCCAACGTCAAGAGAAGGTGCAACAGGTTAATGCACCAACACTAGCAGAAGACCGCAACGGGGCTCCTCAAAGGCCACTGGATGACTTGGTGGAGACGGAGGAGGCACATGCAGAACTGCCATCAGAGGAGACAAGGCAGGCTGTACGGGAGCTGTGCCTGCGAAGCTGTGGAGGACTGGACCAGGAGCAGAGTGAGCGGTTACAGGACCTGCTGGAGGCCTACATTGACATTTTTGCTGCTAAGGATGAGGAGTGTACTCGCACTAATCTGGTACAGCACGACATCGACACTGGAGAAACGAGACCTATCCGTCTACGATCCCACCGTCTGCCCTTTTCAAGGCGGGCTGTGGCAGAGAAGAAGATCGAAGAGATGCTAAAGGCCGATGTCATAGAGCCCTCCAACAGTCCCTGGGCCGCACCGGTAGTGCTGGTGGGAAAGAAAGACAAAGACTGGCGGTTCTGTGTTGACTACCGACGACTGAATGAAAACACCCGCAAAGACTCCTACCCCCTCCCACGCATTGACGATACGCTGGACTACATTGCTGGGTCCAGTTGGTTCAGTTCCCTTGACCCCCGCAGCGGTTATTGGCAAGTGGAACTGTCTCCAGAAGCTCGCCCAAAGACAGCATTCACCATTGGTCAGGGACTGTGGCAATTTAAGGTGATGCCTTTTGGTCTCTGCAACGCCCCAGCTACCTTTGAACGCCTCATGGAAAGGGTGTTGGCCCATATTCCACGAAGCCGCTGCGCGGTCTACCTGGATGATCTTCTGGTGCACGCAGACAGTTTCGAGGCTGCCCTGGCCAACCTTCAGGAAGTGTTTGATGCCATTCGCCAGGCTAACCTGCGACTTCACCCACGGAAGTGCCACCTGCTCCGGAGAGAGACCACTTTCCTGGGCCACATCATCAGTGCAGCCGGAGTATCTACAGACCCAGACAAGGTCAGTGCAGTGAGAAATTGGCCAGAGCCTCGGAACACTAAGGAGCTGCGTAGCTTCTTGGGGCTAGCCTCCTATTACCGGAGATTTGTAAAGGACTTTGCCACTCTCGCCAGCCCCCTGCATCGGCTGACCCAAAAGGGACAAACTTTCCACTGGGATGAAGACTGTGCTGCTGCCTTCTCTGCCCTCAGGATGGCACTGGTGGGGGCCCCAGTACTGCAGTATCCTGACCCAAACCAACCCTTCATTCTGGATACTGATGCCAGTGATGGAGGCATTGGGGCGGTGCTCTCGCAAGGGGGAGAGACAGGAGAACGGGTTGTTGCTTATTACAGCCGCACCCTCAGCCGGGCAGAAAGGAACTATTGTGTCACCCGGCGGGAGTTGCTGGCTGTTGTCCAGGGGGTTCGACACTTCCGCCACTACCTCTATGGGAGGAAGTTTCTTCTTCGCACTGACCATGCATCCCTGACCTGGTTGCTGAATTTCAAAGAGCCAGAGGGGCAACTAGCACGGTGGTTGGAGGCACTGCAGGATTACAACTTCCAAATCGTTCACCGGGCTGGTCGGCTTCATGGCAATGCTGATGCCCTGTCCCGCCGGCCGTGTGCAACAGGAATTGGCTGTAAGCAGTGTCAACGGGTGGAAGGACGTGAGTCAATGGGCCCCCAGACCGTGGCTCTACAAGTCACCAGCAAAAACCCACAACATCCTAGGTGTCTCAGGGTGACTGAAGAGTCTGTGGATGGTGTGGAAGTTATGGAGGCCGAACAACTGCAGGAGGAACAAGATCGGGATCCTGTTCTCGCTCGGATCAAGCAGTGGGTGGAGGCTGGCCAGCGGCCCACCTGGGAGGCGATAGCAGCTCTAGATCCAGAGACTAAGGCACTGTACTCCCAGTGGTCCACCATTTCTTGCCACGGTGGGCTCCTTTATCGACAGTGGCAAGCTCCAGCAGCGCAGCGTGACGTTCTCCAGTTGCTGGTGCCCAAACAATTGCGGGCCAAGGTGCTCCAGATGGTCCATGGCTCTGTGGGGGCAGGTCACTTTGGAGTCGCCAAGACACTGCAACGCCTCCGGTCGAGATTCCATTGGCCCGGCTGCCGCCAAGATGTGGAGCTCCATGTCCATTGTTGTGATGCTTGCACAGCAAAGAAAGGGCCAACCCAGCGCTCACATGCCCCCTTGCAGCAGTACCAGGTGGGTGCTCCAATGGAACGAGTGGGTGTGGATGTACTAGGCCCATTTCCTGTGACGGAAAGAGGGAACCGCTACATCCTAGTTGCCATGGACTATTTCACTAAGTGGCCGGAAGCATATGCCATCCCCGACCAGAGTGCTGCCACCACGGCTGAAAGACTGGTGAGCGAGATGTTCTGTCGGTTCGGTGCCCCCGAGGAGCTGCACAGTGATCAGGGCCGGAACTTTGAGGCGGAGGTGTTTGGCGAGGTCTGCCGGAGGCTTGGCATCAAGAAGACACGAACCACGCCACTTCACCCTCAAAGCGATGGGCTGGTTGAGCGGTTCAACCGGACCTTGTCCACCCAGTTGGCTATTCTGGTGGATAAACGGCAACATGACTGGGATCTACACCTGCCTGTCATCTTGTGGGCTTATCGGACAGCGGTCCAGGAGTCTACTCACTGCACCCCTGCTTTGCTGATGTTTGGCCATGAACTACGCACCCCAGTGGACTTGGTGTTTGGACCACCCCCCGAAACGGAGCAACCTGTTGGGCCAGGGCTGCGCTACATCTGTGATTTAAAGCAGCGTCTGCGGGTTGCTCATGAACTGGCTCGGGAGTGCCTAACTGCAGCCGGACTCAAGCAGAAGCGGGCCTATGATTCGCGCTGTCGGGGGAGGAACTTCGAGCCTGGGGACAAGGTTTGGGTGTTTTGCCCTGAACGGAAGAAAGGACTGTCCCCAAAGCTCACCAGTCAGTGGGCTGGGCCATCTGTGGTGATTCACAGACTTTCTGATGTGGTGTACCGGGTGCGGCTGCGCAAGAGGGGCCGGCTGGTGGTTCTTCACCGGGACCGTTTGGCCCCATATCAGCCAGGCAAGCCTGCGGTGAGCGAGCTGGAGACGGACCCTCTGCCAGTGGTTTCTCCTACGCCTCAAGTTGTCATGGGTGAGTCCCGGCGCGCTAACCCCAGACAACGGCGCCTTCCTGCACGGTTCAGAGACTTTGTAGTTAATTCGTAATGGGTTAAGAGTTCTGTTGTTGTACAATGTTGTGGTTCATTTCACTTAGGCATTCCTGGTTGCTGGGGACAGCTAACCGTCTGAGGGGGGGCAATGTAGCGATTAGAGGGTGATGTTAGGTTGTTATGTGTTTTCCCATGAGGCTTAGCGGCAGAGAAGAGGGAGCGAACCGTGAGCGAAAAGGCTATGTGTTCGAATGAAAAGACCTGTGTGTTCCGCCATTAAAACGTGAATGTTCTGACTACCCGACTCTGTGTGTGGTGATTTCGGGGAGCCCTCAACAGAGGTTACAATATAAATTGCTGTGATAGGATAGGGATATTACAAAAAATCCACTCTGGGCCTCAAAATCCTTTCCCGACGTAAATGTAACTCCCTACGAAGTAATACAGCCTCTTCGTCAACAGGATCATCCATAAATGGACATGCCATTTCATTCCCTTTGATGCGCTCTGCGTGACTGAAATGTGAGCAATGAATATATCCCCAAAGAATCAATGAGGTGTTTAAACACCACTTCCTCTTTAAAAAAGGAGAGGAGACCAAAATAAACTCTGGGTTTTCTGAAGAAAACCTGCTCCCAACCAGGTTAGGTTCACAGAGTAAATTGCCATGGTAACTGACTCTGAGTATAAGTTACCTCTCTTTCAGAAACGGGCTTGACTTACTCTGCTTTCTCAGGTTTAACTTACCTCCCTTTCTGAAACAGAAAACCCAGAGTTTCCCTCATTTCAGGGTTAACATACTCAGAGTTTTCACTTAACCTCCTTTCTGAAACAGGCCCCTGCTGACTTCAGCTCTTCAACAATCAACAATATTAGAACTTTCAACATTAAAACTTGTTTAGCAGTTTTTACAGTCCTGGGGTCTCATTTATAAAACTTTGTGTGGAATCTGTACTAAAAGTGAACGCCAAGAAAAAGAAAAGTAGGGCAAAAATTTTCAGATTTATAAAACCATGCACTCACACACCAGCAGCCATTTTCCTTTCTAGATCACAGCTGTACCTGTACATTTGGTACCAGGTTCTGGCTCAGGTTCTGCCCTCTACACGCCCAGATTCAACCAGAAATGGTTGATGCAAAGCACCTCATGAATGTTAATGTGTAGAAAATGTGTCAGCTGATCATTTTTTCATCATGGTGACGTGGCAGCCACGGAGAAAAAGCAAAGAAACGTTGGGAAAATTTCCCAGAGAGGCGTTTATTAAATGTGGAAATCAGAGATAAAAGCTCAGATGTTGTTCACATTAAAACAAGTTGTTAATAAGGTGTTAAAATAAGTTGTTAAAAAGTAAACAACGCTGTGCTCCGTGTTGAAATTCCCCTGTGGCTGTGGGTTCAGATCCACATTCAGAGGAGAGAGGTTTCCCCTCCATTATTACCCCCCCCCCCCCCCTAAAAAGGTGATGACTGCCTGGGTGTGAGCAGAAAGCCTCCTTCTCTGCTCTCTGGGGGTTGGAGAGCTGCCTTTCAGCTCCTCAGAGGGAGGTGGAGCCACTTTCCCCCATAGATATCCATAATAAAGGCTAGATGTCTTACGGCGGAGTCTCAAACGTCATCACCGGCGGCCATCTTGCCTCAGGCAAGCTTTCTGGCGTGCTCTGTGGTACCTAATGTAAGGTGAGTGATCAGCACGAACACAAATACTCTTATCTCATTGAATTCTTGACGGATTTACAAACAGTTTGGTTTCTTATAAACGTTATGAACGTGGCTATAATTCTTGATGCATGAACATGTCAAAATTGCAGATTTTCTTCTTGAAAAATAACTTAATCATGCAGCATAGTTGCGCATCACGGCTACTTGCGCAAGTTATCAAGGCTGAGACCACTGGTCAATTATATAGGTTTTACTGACACCAATAACGATTGTATGACAATTACTCTTTGGTGTAAATTTAAGGGAAATCAATCTCACAATGGTCCAAAAAGATAAATGTTCCCCTAATTTCCCCATGGTTATTATAAATTATTTTAATATACCAACTCTTATTTCAGGATTTGTTGAGCGACGGGCTCTGAAGAAGCTGTCCTGTGATGTCTGCCGTGCCAGCTTGGTAACAGATGCTGCATCTGCCATCAAGGACCAGAGCTACCACCTGCTGAAGTTAAAAAACAATGGAAATTTGGTGATTCCATCAGAAGGCACAGTGATGTGGTCAGGACAGCAGAGTGGGTCATTCGTCAGACCTCATGTACCAGACGATCACAGCCTATCAAAGTGCTAGAGGTCGTGTACATTGTACGGAAGAGGATAGGGTCAGAGGATGTGTTTGTGCTCAGAGAGCACATCGGAGAAACACAGTATGGCATAGACAGCCACCACCATACGCTGTTAACGTTGGTTGTGTCCTTGTTTTTTAAGTTAAGGCTGCACCACATTGCCAAAATAACTAACCTTAGCTTACAGAGCAACAACATGCAACAGAAGCTCAATAAAACCGTCCTTTTCAAAGGGCATTAGCCAAGCTATGTTTTTTGGGTCATTTTTTAAATCTCTGTCTTCCATGTGTATACCATCACAGTAGTGTAGGTGGGGATTTCAACATGCTACATCTATATATACTTGTGAATGGGACTATTGTACCAATTTTAATAGCAAATAAATTTCACTTTTACAATGGTTTAAAAATAGGAACTTTTGTGTAATTACTCCTGATATTAAATCCGAATAGTCTACATGAAACTTCAAAGTGTTACCTTTAAGTTGAAACCTGGATTATGCTTCTACACCAAGAGGTTGCCACACAATAAGCCTTTTTTGTCAGTATTTCATATTTTATTATAACAGTAATATTCATATTATAAAAGTATGTATGTAAATATAAATAAATTAGAACTGTGGAATAATTAATCACACCCTAATAAAAGTGTTTATATATATATATATATATATATATATATATATATATATATATATATATATATATATATATATATATATATATATATATACAATTATATATAATTTGAAACCTGGATTATGCTTCTACACCAAGAGGTTGCCACACAATAAGCCTTTTTTGTCAGTATTTCATATTTTATTATAACAGTAATATTCATATTATAAAAGTATGTATGTAAATAAAAATAAATTAGAACTGTGGAATAATTAATCACACCCTAATAAAAGTGTTTATATATATATATATATATATATATATATATATATATATATATATATATATATATATATATATATAAACACACACATATATATATATATATATATATATATATATATATATATATATGTGTGTGTGTGTGTGTGTATATGTGTATATATTATATATACATATATATATATATATATATATATATATATATATGTGTGTGTGTGTGTGTGTGTATATATGTGTATATATTATATATACATATATATATATATATATATATATATATATATATATATATATATATCTCATGTTGCCATTGAGTTTTAATAGCATATATTGATTTAACATAAATACCTTGTGCATTTGTATATTTATTGCACCTGTATGTTCTATTCAATGTTCTTTTTATATGAAATTCCATGGTTATAATTATTCATAAGTGTGCAGTGTCATAACTACATGTCTGACTTTTGTTTAACAAACCAAACAGTTTGAGAATCGTTAGACAATTGAGGAAGTTATGGTTATTTAAGTACATGCGCCATTGAAACACAATGTTACGAATGAGCGAGCTGCCTGTGGCAAGATGGCCGCCACGTGCGGACGTCGACCCCCATTGGCCAGCAGCGCGGACGAGGAATCTAGCCTTTATTATGGATATCTATGCTTTCCCCTGTGGGGAACAGCACAATGCATGCTGGGAGTCAGAAGCAGGATATTGGCCAGTCCTCATTATTGACTTTAGGAGCTGAAAGCCCAGAACCAGAACCTGGTACTGTGACATGTTGTGTCTGAGTGTTTTAGTCAGTAAAATCCTTCCAGAGCTTCTAAAAGTGCTGAAGCATCAATCAGGGATTATATATTTGTTCCTGTCAGAGTTTCCAGGAGCTGAAATTCACTTTTCTAAACTGGGTTGAATCCCCTCTGACCCGCTTCACATGAGGGGGATTTATACACACTGGGGGTCCGAATGCTGTCGGGTTCTGACCTGAGATCAGGGCTCAGACTCAGTTACACAGAGAGACAACATTAAAAACTGGCTCCAAGTCCAGGAACAAACTCAGGAGATATTTATTAGAATAGAAGATCTGAACTTTGTTTTTCAGATGAATTATATTCAATTATTCACAGAAATATAAACATAACTATTTTAAAATCATCCTGTAGAAAATGTAGAAAAAGTGCTTTAATTAAATTTTAAAGATATTAAAAACCTTCAAATAAATGAAACATCAGTATTTTTCATTTCTTCTATCTTCCTCTTTCTCAGTTCTGGATAAAAACTCAGTGTGGATCAGTAGAATATCAGCCAGATGTCTGCAGTTTAGTGTAAACACAACTTTCACATCACAAATATCAGAACTAAAACATGGAGTCTGACCTCAATATCTGTAGTTTGCAGAGGGGAGTCTGGAGAAAACCACAGAGCTCCTTCACTCCAGCATCTTTCAGGTTGTAGTTCTGACTTAGGTCCAGTTCTGTCAGATGGGAGGGGTTGGACTTCAGAGCCAATCTCAGAGAAGAACAGCTGATCTCTGACAAACTGCAGCTCCACAATCTGAATAAAGAATAAAAGATGTGAGCTGAAGCCAACAGGATGCAGATTAAAACTGAAATATGAACAAATAAATAATAAAATGTAGAAAATTAATTTCCCTGAATGTAAAAGTCCCAGAAACATGATGAATTGATGTCTGATATTTGATCCAGTAGAACTGATTTAAAGAGTTAAACCCAGCAGAACCAGAACATGTTATCATGACGTGTTGTTAGAATATTTCAGTCGGGCCTTCAGTGGTTCTGAGCTGGAACCAAACTGGACTTTAATAAGCAAAGTGTGACATCAGAGCTGTTAATTAATGCTGCTGTGATTGAATGGAAGCAGCTCATTTTCACAGTGACAGTAACCTTCTATTGAGGGGAACTGAGGGATTTATCTGAAGGATCAACAGCTGCAATAATTACACTTCACTCATTTCTAAACACATGAATACATGACTGAGAACAGAAGCGCTTCTACCTGTTCTACTGTCACACAGGATGCTGCATCACAAACAGAACCAGTCTGATATCAATGTTATCAGCAAAGAAAGCAGAACAAATTCCCAACAAACATCAGATTTCTTCATCCAACCATCCAAGCTGAGATTTAACTGGAGGCCAACAGTTCAGAGCTCAATGTTGCTTCAGTCCAGAAGGTGGAGCCCAGAACAAATGGACCTTTTCCAGTTTTTACTCTGCAGAACATCTGGACCACATTCACACTCTTCAGGAAAAATGCTGCTTATTTTTTCCTGGACTTTCCTGCTTGTGTCTCTGACTCCTTTATTGTCGGCTATATTAGATGATGCTGGATTCATGGTGAGGATATTTACAGAGAGTCTGCAGTCATTTCAACAAGTCCTCCCATTGTTTAGATCCTGGCTCACTGAAAAGGGCTCCTAGAAAGTAGAGCTGAACAATATCAGGAGAACATGGCTGTACAACGAGCAGACAGGACCCACCGGACTCTGGTTAGGAACATTTTTACTTCAACTTCCCAGAAACCCCTACACCACTCCCATATCTGTCATGGTGGTTCATCTGGACCTTTTCTCTCCATGGTTCTGACCTCCTCAACCCTCTTTCTCCTAGAAATCCATCATCCTGCCTGTCTGGGTCATCTTGGGGTTCTGGGACCTCCTGTAGTTTGGCTGCTGGGCCGAACAAACAAACTCCAGCTAGAAGATCCTTCTAACAGCTCCAACACTGAACATCTCTAGCTGGGCAGTCTTTCCATGAAGCTTTCTGCTTTCAGCCACATCCACCACACTCTTTTCCTCCCAGCTTCTCTGGCTTTGGTCCCGTTCTGACTGCTGCCGGGTCTGGCTCTTTATTTTTCTCATCTTGGTCCTTCTGGCGTCCATGTTGGATCTGCTCCCCTCTGCTGTGCTGCTGAGCAGAACTGTTTATGGTTCTTCTCAGTTTCCCTCTGCTGGACTTTTTCTTTGGCCTTTGTGAGCGTTAACTCAGAGTCCATTGGTACCGGTTCAGACAGCTTTATGTCCTTTTATCCCAGCTACAGTTCTGGCCCGTATGAGTTCTTCTTCCAGTTCTCCAGAACCACAGTTTCCTGCCAGTTTGTGTCCAGCTGTAATAAATGGTTCTGCTCTCTCTCCATCTTGGTGACGTCTGGAACTGAACTGGGCTCTTTTAAAGATGATGGAGGATTTCCCCACATAGTGCTGCTCAAACACAGCTTTTCCAGCTCCAGGCATCTTTTCTCTGCTCTAGTCAAAGGTCCAACAGCTAAAATGTCATCTGCAGCTTCTCCCACAGCAAACAGGAGGGAACTAACTTGATCTTCCTCACATTTCTCATCTAGAGCTGCTGCAGTCTGAAACCTCTCCAATCTTCTGGCCCACCTCGCCCGTTCTGCAGGACAGGAGAAGTCCAACGGTTCTGGAGGGGTTACTTGTACTGCCGTCTCCATCTTTGTTCTTCTATCCCTGGTTTCCTCACCTTCAGGATGTAAACCTCTGGATGTGTTGTCTCTCGGTACCTCTCCCTCAGCCCACATGGGCCCGTCAGGACCACATCCTAGCAACACCAGCAGCTATAGTGAGGTGGTCAGCTTAGCGCTGGCTTTCAGTAGTGATGGTCTGCTTGAAGCTGAAGCTCTGGACCATTTGTCAGAAACAGCAACACAGTCCTTCAGAAGAACTTTGTTGGGGCTTGATTCATGGGGCCGGGTCATGGGTCAATGAAGTCCAAAGCTTCATTTGGGACGTCATTGATCTGGTGGTTCAGCACCTGCTTCATGGCTTTCAGCAGAAGTCCATCATGTGTAACAGCCGCTCCATGTAGCTCTATAATGAATCAGCAGGTTAAATAGGGATGTAGTACTATGGACCGGGCCCTGGAACCTTTAATCATGGCTCAGCGTACCACCTATTCACAGGAGATACTACTTGTTATTTATTTAGATTTCTCCTCAATAATTACTGTTTAGTTTAATGCTGCTGCCTCCACTTAGCAGCAATTTATCAATTTATAAACCTTAGATAACCTATGAAGAATTAAACTTTAGTCCATTCTAATCTGATGTCAGAAACACTCCCATGAAATAGAAAATAAAGTAATATTCTCAATCATCAGAGTCATGGCAACTACAACAGGATTAAATCCAAGGTCAGCAGACTTTCACTCAGTTTCTGTGAAAACGTTTCAACACCTGATCCAGGAGTCTTTGACAATCCTGGAGGCTCTCAGTTGAGCAACGTGGAGTTTAGGAGTTGCTGTTTTTAGGCAATAAATCCTGGCAGGAAGTTGGAAACAGAAAGAAACTTTAACTGGAGCAAAGCAGTGAAGAAGAAAGCAGACTTTACCATGAAGATCCTCAGTGTGGATCAGTAGAATATCAGCCAGATGTCTGCAGTTTAGTGTCAACACAACTTTCACATCACAAATATCAGAACTAAAACATGGAGTCTGACCTCAATATCTGTAGTTTGCAGAGGGGAGTCTGGAGAAAACCACAGAGCTCCTTCACTCCAGCATCTTTCAGGTCGTTTCCACTCAGGTCCAGTTCTGTCAGATGGGAGGGGTTGGACTTCAGAGCCAATCCCACAGAAGAACAGCTGATCTCTGACAAACTGCAGCTCCTCAATCTGAATAAAGAATAAAAGATGTGAGCTGAAGCCAACAGGATGCAGGTTAAAACTGAAATATGAACAAATAAATTATAAAATGTAGAAAATTAATTTCCCTGAATGTAAAAGTCCCAGAAACATGATGAACTGATGTCTGATATTTGATCCAGTAGAACTGATTTAAAGAGTTAAACCCAGCAGAACCACAACATGTTATCATGACGTGTGAAGGTCCAGATCAAGGTGTGTTTCTCAGCAGTGGCGGCTGGTGATGAAGATGTTCTGGGGTTAGGGTTGGGGGGGGGGGCACTAGAGGTTGGAGATTACCACACAACAATAAACTCTACTTGAACATAAATCCATCCATGATCACTTGCTGCTGCTGGATATTTAAGTCTGATCGCTCTGGCGTCTGTTTAAAATGCTGCTGTCTTCTAGTCTGGGTCAGGGTTCTGGTAGAACAGTGGTTCTCAGACCCATAATGTTCTAAACATGGATCATTTAACAGAGTTTCAGCTCAGATTGTTCTGGATTTATCTTCAACCTAAACCAGCAGCCTGCATGGAGGGTTTTCTCTAAGGAAACATGGCGTCTGTTTAAAGTTCTGCTCATTCAGTCCCTGATCACTGAACATTGGTCCGATGTTCTGCTGCTGGGCTCAGATGTTCTCCATCATACTGGGTCAGTTGTTCTCAGTGGGTCTCTGTGTGTCTGGTGGGTCATTCTGAGAACTAAAACCTACGATGAGGAGACTTTCTCCACCTCTGGCCCTCAGCTGTGGATCAGCCTTCCTGAAGACCTGAGGGCAGCTCAGAGGTTTAAATAAATAATAATCATCTGGATTTTTTATTCCATCTTTCAATAAAGTTCTTACTGTTGACCCGCTGAAAGGTGAAGGAACAGGAGCTAGGAGCTCTTAGTAGAACGTTGCCCATGCAGCCTTGATCTGACCATCCAGATCAGCCATTTTTTGTCATATCAAACACACCCATCCTGTCTTTGAGCTAGCTCACCCTTTCTCACAAACACCATATATGAACACAAACACCTGTTTGATTGGGATATTGCTGCAGTGAGAATTACTCTGTTGTTTTTTTCTGCAGATTGCCTCTTATATTTAATTTCAACTGAAAGTTTCTAGTTTAATCATCAGAGTTTATTGATTGAAGTATTTCGGAAAGACTTTTATGCCAATGTTCTACATCAGTCCAAAACATTTTTAAGTATAAACTATGGTTAGTAGGGCTGGGCGATATAGAAAAAAAGCTTATCGATAAAAAAAAATGCATATTGATCGATATCGATAATTATTGAAAATATTTAAAACCATATTTTATGTGCAGCTCTGCCTGGACATTTTATGATATTGCTAAATGATTTGATTTAAATAAAGAACACAAACACAGAATTCCAATTAAATCTTTATTTAACCAACTTTGGTTGGTTAAATAAAGAGTGGCAGGTTTTTCAGCTGCAGAGAACAGCAGACATATCCATCACTATGAAGCACGTTACTGCAAGCGTTATGTCCTTATGCCGCTTGGACGCTTTGTCATTTTATCACAAAGAAGGGAGCCCAGTTTAGCTGCTGTACCTGCTTCGTTTTGGAAGAACTTCCAGAAAATTCCGACGACGCGGAGCCGCGCGGAGCTGCACAGCTCGCGCTGCTGCGGGTGTGAGCGGCTTACGTGATAAATACTGGTGGGTTGCGTTACCAGACTCTGCTTTTACCGGTTCCTTGCAAGTTTTACAAATCACTGTGGTTTATTTCTATCAGGCTGGCGAACTAGTAAAACCTCGTTTTGGGACAATTTCCTCCGCCGCTACTTGCTGCGACATATTCACGTGTTATGTGTTGTGGTTTGAGAGGGCGGCGCTTAGTGACGGCGTGCCGACTGTAGCAAGGAAGTAAAACTGTCTATCGAAGTTTTTATCGACCCTATTTTTTCCTATCGCGCCACACGTCTATCAATCGATAGATATTGTTATTGAATTATCGCCCAGCCCTAATGGTTAGTAAATATAATATGAATATTCTGAGATTCTGAAATCAGGAAAGAATTTATTTACATGATAAAAGTGTTTCAAAATTGTATTCAAGCACAGACAGTTATTTATAAAAACAAGTATTAAAGCATGAGTGAATGATGTTACTTGGATAAATAAAGAAAACTAACCTCAGGATGTTAACTCTGCAGACTGAACTCTTCAGTATCTCACACAGATGCTTCATTCCAGAGTCTTTCACTCCTTCGATCTCTCTTATCTCCACTTCAGTCAGATGAGAGGGGTTAGACTTCAGAGCTGAGGCTACAACTTCAAATTCAGTCTCTGACAGTTTGCAGCCATTAAGTCTGTGATTAGGGAAAAATAAAGTAGTTCTTATTAAACCAGACAACATGATAAACAAAGACTAAAACAGGATGACTGAACAGTGATGACATCATCTGATCTTCCCATCAGTGTCTGTGTTTGACACGACAAAATGAGTCTCTTCATTCTCTTCAGAGGGCTGTTTGACAAAACCAAGATAACAGATTAAGCCAGGATTTTCCAGATATCCTGGCTAAATTAAGCCTCGACTTGGTTTCCCAAAAGCAGTAACATCAGTTACCATGGTGATTTATTCTCTCAGCTAGCATGCTCCAGACCAGGCTAACAGCCAGGCTTAGTTAATCCTGATGCCTTCTCTGTTCAGTCAGCGGTCACACTGATCAGAAACCAGTGAGTTTTCTCTATGATTCTGGTTTATTATCTGTGTGTTTTGGTATTTTTTATCAGCCTGCATTAAAATACCACTGATACACACTGGCATTCAGTCAAGTACTATTATTATTTTAACACTGGTTTCAAGGTGGATGAACATGTCTGTTCTCAGGACCTTCAGATCACTTCACTGTGATATACACTGGACCCCAGTGGTAACTTTATCAGACGTGATGATTTAAAGAACAAGCTTGGGCCTCTGATAGGAAATACAGGTGCTGGTTATATAATTAGAATATCATGAAAATGTTTTTCTTTTTTTAATTATAATAATAATTGTAATCCCCTGGAGGCCCAGGGGGAGAACCAGGACAATCTGGAGGGACTATGTCTCTCTGCTGGGAACGCCTTGGGATTCCCCCGGAGGAGCTGGCCCAAGTGGCTGGAGAGAGGGACGTCTGTAACAGTGGGTAAAAATGTTTGAAAAACTCTTTGTTTTTCACCCATTTTCCCCATTCTCTAGCTCTTTCTCCGCCTCGAGCTTCTTTTCCCAACATAGTAAAAACATACGGCTTTGCGATCAACCGGAAGCAGTTCAGTGTGTTTGGCTCTGCTGCTGAATCAGTTATATCTGATATAATATATCTGACAAAAATTTTTTTATGAACGTTTTATTTTTTAGAAAAAAAAAAATAAGGCATTTAAAGCTACCGATAATCACATTTAATGACTTTTAATGCCATTTAAGGCCTTAATTTGAAAAAAAATCATTTAATGACTTTTAATGCTTTTAAATGACCCGTGGAAACCCTGTGTTTATTCCTTTGAATTTCAATGATTATAACAAATGAAAACCTCAAATGTTGGTCAACTGACAAGTATGAACATGAAAACTGTGATCATGTACAGCACTGAATAATTAGTTGGGGCTCCTTTTCCCTGGATTACTGCAGCAATGCAGCAAGGCCTGGAGTCGACCAGTCTGTGGCGCTGCTCAGGTGTTATGAGAGCCCAGGTTGCTCTGATTCTATTCTAATTCTCTGAGATACTCAATCTGGGGTTTTCATTAGTAATCAGTGATAATAATTAAAATTTAAAGAAATAAACACTTGAAATATGCCTGTCTGTGTGTAATGAAAGAATATAATATACAAGTTTTACTTTTTGAATTGAATTAGTTGGGGGGGGGGGGTTACTTTTTCATAATATTCTAATTATATGAACAGCTCAATCAAGTTTCATCTTCTTAGCCTCAGCTGAAGTTCTCCAGTCTCAACCTGTAAGGTAGCTACAGATGTCCTAAAAGCTCCACAGCATACACAGACATTCAGATTGTTCTTTATTAAGCTTAATTAAGTGGCTTTCAGCTGCTGACATGAATTTTATACAACCAGAATCCAGGTTTGGTCTCATTAGAGCCTGATAAATCCCCATCAATTATCTTCTCACAGAGCCCCAATCCTGTCCAGATAGACATCACAACACAATATTTACTTTTTTACATTTATTTTAACTGACTCTATATTCTGATTCCATGTAAGATACTCTACAAGCTCCTATGTCCAGCTGAGTTAGTGAACTGCAGCCTAGAGTCCATTAGCCAGCTTGTTAGCATCGGCTAGTTGCTATGCTAAGCTAGCGGTAAAACACAGTCCAAAAAGCTTTGAGTAGAAACTTCTCTGTCTTCTACCTCGGACTTAAGCACACTTACTCTCTGTGGATTATCGTGGGGACAAACCACGGCACAAATTACTGTTTATAGTCCAAAAACAAGCCAGTTTAACATGGAGATGTTGGCTTATGGCCGCCGAACCGGATCTCTGTGGCTTCTCGTGCTGCGCTCTCTCACCCAAACTCACGATACATTCACTGACTGCCTCTGTGTAGGAAATTACACTTCTCACATGAACCATTATTAAAATGAAATACAACTATGCAAATAGATGTTTAAACACATTATAAACACATTTTAAAGATGAACACTTTTAATAAAGCAATAATTTAACAATTTTAAACTATTTCTTGTGTTTATGAATTTAGTTGTTTAATTCATGTTTAAATAAATAGCTTCTTGTTTATTTCATGGACTTTTTACTGCATCTCTTATTTATCCGGGTTACACCGGTCTGTTTCAGTCAGTCTAATTCAGCTTTTTAAAATATTTGGCACAGTTTGAAATATAAAAGTTTATGCTTTTGTTATTTTTTTAGATGTCTGAGCTTAAAATGAATCCCTGTGAGACTGAATGTGTGTAGACAGAGAGGCAGAGGACAAAATGATTCTTCAGAAGGAAAGATTCTACTTGTTGCTGTGTCCACAATCTTTAAATTATTTTAATTCCAGTTACTAAACCATCTCAACTAGAAAACATGTTCAGCTTTTGTTCTGTCAGATTGAAATGGTTAATTTAGTTTGATTTATAGATTATTTTACAGACATCAGAGATGGCAGCATAAATGGGGTTATTAAGAGTGCAGAAAACTGAGAGTGAAGATGAGTAATGATTTTATATTTTTCAGTTAAAAACACAAGACTGACTACAATGATTTATTGTTGTTACACAGGACCACCAATGTAACAATGTGCCATTTTCTGTCCTCCAAAATAAGAGCTTAATCATGATGTTTGAACAAAGTCGGTATTTACTGCAGTACAGTAAATTAATTGGTTTTATATTATTTTAGCATTTTTATAAAGCTGGTTATTTTTCTTTGCAGATCCTGGCATGAAGGGAGCATGCTTTCTAACAGACTTGCTTCTTTCTCTAGAATATCTGTGGCATTTGGGAGCTCGCAGAAGGAAGCATCTGACCTTGTTTGGAAAAGCTTCTCAGTTTTCTGGACCAGACTGAAGGCCTCATGTGATGCTCAAAATTTTGTCAACATTTCCAGCCTTTTATTTGGTCTTTTGCTTGGTGATGGATATAAATGTTGTTGTGGTCCACTCCAAAAGCCCCACATAGCTAGATTTGGACTCCCCAATTAATGACAATAAATTGTAAGCCACCACTTGCTTCCATCTCGTTGTGCTTCCTGCTGACATAAAGACACATGCATGTGTTGCTGCTCTCCTCTATGCCCAAAGATTTGTCACATCTAAAAAGCTTCCCTGTTCCCAGGTGCAGCTCCACACATTTCCTCCAGAGTTAAGACACCTGGTTCCAGCTTAATGTGTTAAAGTCTTCTTTGCTGGTTTCTGATGTCATGGAGAGGAAGACTCGTGTTCTGAAGAAGCTTGTAGCCTGTTGAGCACGCTGAAAAACGTATTATCTGCTTTTATGTGCATTTGCTCGATCTAATCTATATGCCAGTGGCTTTCACCTGATTTTTGGTAAAAATATGAACCAATTTATTGTCCATAGTCAAAACATTCTTTTGTAGGAGTGGATAAATTATTCTTTGTTAAGTTCTCCTATGATTATTTCACGTGATTTTTTTTTTTTTTTTTTTTTTTTGCTTTTTAATTCCTCCCTCAGCTTTTTTCACATCAGGTCCCTGCTTTGTATAATGAAATACCTTAAATAATAAAATGTTTGGTTATTTGTTTTTGCACAGTGGACACGTCTATTTTATCGCCTCATACAGTTTTAACTAGAAACAGTTATTTAAATTAACATTTTCATGAATTACTAATATATAATAAATGCACAATAAACTGGGTTATACATACATGCAGTCCACATTTGAAAATTAGCAATACAATAGTTGTATCTTCCCCAGAGAATACTTCATGCCGGGTCATCAGTCAAAACATCTACAGCCCCATATTTTCCTCAAGTTATTTAAATCATTTTTTAAATAATTTAGTTCAGCTCTATCATTCAGCTCCTTTTCCATCTGATACCAGATAAAACAGACTGACATCTGTTAAACCTGGGTTTAAGGAAATATAGGAGTAAGTCCTGAAATTAGTGATAAACAACAAGGTCTTCTATTGTTCATGATGTGTCCACCAGAGGGCGCATTGACAGCATAAATGGTTTCAGCTTTTTCAAGTTTAATAAACAATTTTCTAATACAATATATTTTTTGTGCAAAATAATTACAGTTGTTATAAAATTAACCGTATTGTGTTTGTGCATGCCCAAAGGAGCTGATGGTACGGATCGTGCTACTGGTGCAGATCAGGTTGTGACAATCACTCTTCCTTCTCTTCATCTTCATCTTCACCCGGCGGTGTTGTTGTGCTGCTTGCTGGCAGCCTTCCGTCGCCATTAAAACGGAGCTCCATTAATAACTTCTCATTTCTTTGGGTACCGTCTGAATTTTCTTGTCCACTATGAAACATAACAAATGTCCACCTCCATGCTGGGCCACAGTATTGATTTGAGAGCTTCCATACAGCGCTTTGGGTGGTCAGCATGACTGGAAAAGCACTATATAAGTTCAGTGGAATTCTGGCATACTGTTATGCAAAATGTGATTCCACCCCTTAGCCAATCAGAGACAGTCAGGCTTCTGAAAAGACGCCTCCAAGTCGACTCGCTGCGATTGGAATCCCAGAGAAGAAGGCACTAGAAATGGTTACAGTTCTATTGAACCATTACTAGTGGGAAGGCCAGAAATGCGACCTAAAATGGCCTTAAATGGAAAGTAAAAAAAAACATTTCAAAACTGCAAAAAAATAATAAATGTTTAATTTTTTGTTTAAATTGACACTTGTGTAACATTTGTTATCACTGTGTCATTCTTATCATGTAAATGGAAGAAGAAAAAGCAATATTGGCTTCAAGAATCGGCCAAAAAAATAAATAATCAGCCCCCTTATCTGGTATCGGTTTGCCTGATGTCAGAATAATCTGTATCGGCCTTAAAAACTTGTATCGGTCAACCTCTACTATATTCCATCTTTTTCATTTTCTCCACATTCACTTCTATTCCTCAAACTCACTTCCTGACACATCACTTTCCTCTAAGTCCAATTGTCACTCTTTGAGTTGTACCGCCTTTTTTCACTTCTTTATTCACTTCCATCAAAGTCTGCACTCATCCCCTTAGCTGAGAGTTCAGAATGATCAATTATTCATTTACATCTCCAATTACAGAGACAATAGAGCAATCATGGTTGCTTTACCTATGCGGCACATTTTTACCCTAAATGTTTCAAACTATGTTTAAAACAGGTCAGTCGTCCACTGCTGGAAAGTTAACAGTGCAGCTCAAAGCAACTATAACATCAGAAATATTCTGCTTAATACCTTTCCTGTCTGACAAAGGTCTATCAACAGTTTTTGCTATCATAATAAATCTTCATAGTTTATTTTTCTTCCATAGTTTGTTGTTGTTGATGATGTTCCAATCTCTCTCCTGTAAATTATTCTGGGACATAGAGAACATTGATAAATAGATACATGATCAGATAAACAATGATGGATGCTTTTCAGGTAATTCTTCAGGTTTTTGTTGGATGAATGGAGACTAAAGTATCATCAGTTACCATGGTGACCAAATAAGTCTGATTAAAACCAAATCTACAGTTTGTGACCTTCTCCAATCCTGAATCACGTCGAGGACTTTAACTTTATTAAACATCAACCTGATGTAGGAGACGATGCCTTAAATCTCCTACTGTTATTCTTTCATTGTTAAGCTGATGATTTACAGGCTAACTTTTCCTTGAAGCCAGGTACACTGTTAGTCATTCTCTCCTTAACTGCATCACTGCTGTCTTTTAAAGGGGAGTGTAGGCCTAGTGGTTAGAGCAGCGCGCTTGCGCTCAGAGAAGGATGCAAGTACCCGGTTCAATCCCCAGCGCCTGCACTCTGGGTCCCTGAGCAAGACCGTTAATCCATGTTTGCTCCCCGGTCGCCCCACAGTGGCAGCCCACTGCTCCCCAATGGTTAAATGCAGAAGTAAATTTCTCCATTGTGAGATGAATAAAGTATCTATTATTAAATTAAACCGTTTTGTTAAAAACTTAGGAGTAATAATTGACAAGGATTTCAAATGGCAGAGAAGTAAAGAGGGAAAGTTCAGAATGGCTTACTTAATGTGTTTTCACCATGTTTTAGAATAGGTCCTGCTAGCATTCCTGAAACCAAGCTTTGCTGATGTGGTTTGAGTTTGTTTTAACAGTTGTAACAAACTTTATTTCCAGAAGTGTTTATACACGATGGGACATTAATGTCTGTGTTGTCCAGTCTGCTCATCATGACTAAATAAAGCTTATAAATATTTTTTAATTAGCTCCAAAAGTCCGCTAGCATTAGCTTTCCGGATAACATTAGTGCTACCACCGAGTCAACATAACTTTGATTAATTTTAAACATAATGTAATACTTTGGGTTTGTGATTTATGTATTATTGGCCTAATCCTGCTTCGCTACTAAAGGCCCATTTTTACCCCGATTTAAGATTTGACAATAAAATAAGGAATCATTGATCAGAGGTAGAACGGTTTGAATACATATTTAATTCATAGAAATTAAATATGGAGACAGAGTACATACCATTACAAGATGTTGTTCTCACCGGTGGATAAGTCTGTCTGTCTGAAGTAAGTTTTACCAAGACATTCCTTTTATCAACTTTAAAACTCCTCCTGCAAGCTCAGAGGGAGGATGACTGACCCCCTCTCCTTCTGACCCCCCCCCTCAGGGCAATAAAACTCCATGTTTATCTTACGCTGGAGCAGGAAGGGATAGGCCCCACTCTGCTTTACTCAGTAACCCCAACTAAGATATATTTTTAATTCTCAACAGGTTCTGTTCTGGTTTATGTTATTAGATTAAGTTATTTTCACTCTCCTGCCTTTGGCTCTCTGGCTGCTTTGAGTTCTGTTTTGTCTAGATTCTTGTTTAGCTTGTTTACTGTTTTAGTTTATCCTGTTATTTATTAAGTTTTAGTCTTACCTTTATCTTCTGTTTTAGGTTTGTACTTCAGGGTTGTTTCTGTTCTTATTAAATCTGGGGTAGTTTCTGTTCCTGTCCACTTGTCCTGTCAGCTTTTTAGTTCTCCCCTCCTTGATCACTTCCACCTGGTTTTGGTTCATTAGTCCCTCCGTGCTCACCTGTCCGCCCGCCTATTCATACCTGCCTCAGTTCTCTGCACTTTGCCAGAACGTCTCTTCTCAAGCCAAGGGTAAGAGCCTCCCAGCTTTCCATTTATTCTGTGTCCCTGCCTGTTTGCCCGTTTATTGCCCGACCTGTCTCTCCCTTCTGTCTCTGAGCCTCACTGATCCTGTTTGGTCCTGTCTACCCGTCTGGAACCTGCCCTGTCTGTCTCTGGAGCCTGGAACCTGGTTACTCTGGATTGTGTGCCTTGGACTCTGTTCTGACCGGTGTACCTCCCTTCCCTGTTGTGTCTGCTTATCATCATTTAACCAGCCCGGTCGAGTTTGGACTCAGTTTTTTTCCCTGTTTTTTCCCCTTTCAAGTCTGTAAAATAAAACCGTTTTTGAGCGCAGCTCCAAGTCTGGCTGAATGTTGGGTTCACTCAAAGCAAATTCATTACACATAATGCTTGTTTTTTGTTTCACTCTGTCATCATTCGATAGCGCTATGAGCATTATTTCCACATTAATATGGAACATTAATTTGATTTAATGGTGTTATGTATAACTTTAGGGTTAACCCATCAAGTGACCGATCGCTACAACGCCACCTAACTTCCAGGAGGAATGATTGCATTAATAAAATCAAGTGTCCTAAAGATTGATTTCTACTGAGCAAATCATTCTTTAAAATGTTATCTTATCTAATAATGTTGATTAATTCAGGATTTGCATTGTGCATGGATTGAAACAGGTATCAAATGTTGACAACTTCTTGAAGAGAAGTTGTCACTCTATTCTATGTCTATGCAGAGTTTGCTGTTAAAAGATCGCCAGTGCTCGAATAATTCATTTCAACTATTTGTTATATCAGCTGTTTGGGCTGATATTCACTGGACAATACTTAACAGACCAAGAGTTATTTATTAAACATTAAATAAATTAAAACAGTGGGTAATGGCAAACAATTTTATGCTTCACTTTGTTCACTTCAGTATGTTTTATTGTAAAGCACTTTGGTCCTCTTTATTAGTCATGCAAAGGGTTATATAAATGATTGATGAATATAAATATCATACAGCTCTTATGTTGCTATAATAATGTCATAACTTCTCTCCACAGACGTGATCAACTCTGGAGATCTGAAAGCTGCAGAGCAGTGAGATCAGCAGAGAGTGAAGCCTTGTTCCCTCCTTTAACTCAGCCAAGGTCACTGATGTCAAACCTGTGATGGTTTCTAACATCACTTCCCTCACTCCACATGAAATGATCCACTGTGGGGACCCCAGATGTAGGAGACCAGAACAGGATGGAGCAGGTAGATTAGACAAAAGAGATGCAGAAAGAGGAGCAGGTTGAAGGTGGCTTGAGGAGGAAGCTGTGGAAGGTAGAAGAGGGAAGAATGCAATAATGAGGGGATGAAGAACATTAAACTGGGAGGATGAAGAGATGTGAGGAGAACAGATGAGTAGAGATAAGGTGAGGATGAATGGATTAGAGAGGAAGGAAGCAAGGAAATAATGAACGTCCTGCAGAGGACAGAGAGATAAAATGTTTGTAGTTAAAGACCCAAAAACGTCCAGAAGCAACTTGAATAATGAAGAATAAACAGGATGACAATAGTGCTGAATCAGCATCACTCAATGAAGACATCTGGACTCACCGAGCCTTTCTGCAGTTCCTCACAGCTGGAATAAGTCTCAGTCGTCCTGCTTCTGTTGTGTTGTACTTCTCCAGGTCCAACTCATCCAGAACCTCCTCTGACATCTGCAGCATGAAGGCCAGAGCTGAACACTGGATCAAAGAGAGCTTCTCTGATCTGTTCTCTGATTTCAGGAACTGTTGGATCTCCTGATAAACTGAGAGGTCCTTCATCTCCATCAGACAGTGGAAGATGTTGATGCTTCTGTCTGGAGAGATATAATCAGTGTTCATCTCCTTCAGGTTGTTGATGACTCTCTGGATGGTTTCTGGACTGTTCTCTGTCTGACCCAGCAGGCCTCCTAAGAGTCTCTGGTTGGACTCCACAGAGAGGCCATGAAGGAAGCGAGCAAACAGGTCCAGGTGGCCATTTTCACTGAAGAGGGATTTATACACGATTCCCTTCAGGAAATCCTCCAGAGAGTAATTATCTATGTCATCTTCCTCCAGGAAGTTCTCCATCACCTCTGTGTTCCTGCTGGTGAAGCAGTGGAACATGTAGACTGCAGCCAGAAACTCCTGAATGCTCAGATGAACAAAGCAGTAGACTGCTTTCTGGAAGATCACACTCTCTCTCTTGAAGATCTCTGTACAAACTCCTGAGTACACCGAGGCCTCTGTGACATCCAGACCACACTGCTCCAGGTCTTTTTGGTAGAACATGATGTTTCCTTTCTCCAGTTGTTCTAACGCCAGCCTCCCCAGCTTCAGGAGAACTTCCCTGTAAGCCTCCATCAGCTCCTGTGGACTCCTCCCATGTCCTTCATGGTACTTGTTCTTCTTCCACCTTTTCCAGACCAGCTGGAAGCGTGTAAGCTTATTGTGACTCCGCTCATGTCCCTCATGGTACTTGTTGTTCTTCCTCCTGGTCTGGACCAGCAGGAAGTGAGAGTACATGTCAGTCATGGTCTTGGGCAGCTCTCCTCTCTGCTCTGTGGTCAACATGTTCTCCAGAACCGTAGCAGTGATCCAGCAGAAGACTGGGATTCCACACATGATGTGGAGGCTCCTGGAGGTCTTGATGTGGGAGATGATTCTGCTGGACAGCTCTTCATCACTGAACCTCCTCCTGAAGTACTCCTCCTTCTGGGCGTCGGTGAAGCCTCGTACCTCTGTTACCCTGGCAACACATGAAGGAGGGATCTGATTGGCCGCTGCAGGTCTGGAGGTGATCCAGACCAGAGCCGAGGGAAGCAGGTTCCCCTTGATGAGGTTTGTCAGCAGAACGTCGACTGATGACTTCTGTGTGACGTCAGAAACAAGCCGACTGTGGTTGAAGTCCAGAGAAAGTCTGCTTTCATCCAGGCCGTCAAAGATGAAGAGAAGTTTGTGGGCAGCCAGCTGCTCTGCTGGGAGCTTCTGGAGGGTTGGATGGAAAACATGGAGCAGCGTGAGAAGACTGTGCTGCTCACCTCTGATCAGGTTCAGCTCCCTGAACGACAGCAGAACCACCACACGGACATCTTGGTTCTCCAAGCCCTCGGCCCAGTCCAGAGTGAACTTCTGCACTGAGAAGGTTTTTCCAACACCAGCGACGCCGTTGGTCAGAACCACTCTGATTGGTCCATGTTGGTCAGGTGAGGCTTTAAAGATGTCGTGGCACCTGATTGGAGAGTCATGGAGGTTCTGGATCCTGGAAGCTCTCTCCAGCTGCTTCACCTCATGTTGGGTATTAACCTCTTCACTCTGTCCCTCTGTGATGTAGAGATCAGTGTAGATCCTGTTGAGGAGGGTTCTACTTCCTGGTTCATCACTTCCTTCAGTCACACGTTCACATCTCCTCCTCAGACTGATCTTATGTTCCTCTAGAACCTCCTGCAGACCAACATCTGCTGGAACAGAGAAGAAAAGACAACTGAAGGAAAAACATGATTTAGTGATGAAGTTGGAGCAGAAACATCTGGAACATCAGGAGGTGTCATCATTAGAAGGTCTCTTAGTTCACATGATGTGATGCTAACCAATGGGATCCATCCTTAGAAGCAGAACCTTGTTAGATGGTCAGACAGCAGAGTTCTGCCTCTGCTTTGTGGCCAGTATCTGTTCACTGTCAGGATCTGATTCACAAAGCAGATCAGATGAAGAAATGCTGACAGAAACATGCAGCAGCTTTCAGCAACATGAACTCTTTAGCATCAGGTCACCATTGTCCTCATTTCTCTGTTTCTATCTGACCTTCTCCCACAAACACAGCAGCTACAGAAGAGGCAGAGAGACAGAAAATGTTTCCTGGCAGCATTTTCAGCCTTAATGAAGGAAATCTGGAGGAAATGCTCTAATCTGCCAGAGAAACAGCTCATTGGATCAGGTAGTGTTCACATTTCAGATGCTTTTCTCACTCAGAGACTGGATTGGATGTTTTTAAAGAATAATTACAGATAAGAAATGACATGGGACTGATTTGGCCCTTTAGAAGTAAACAGCAGACAGAAATATTCCATGTTTCTACAAATATATCTCCTGTAATCTGGGATCTATTGTCAGAGTAAATAAAGGTTTCTGTCTCTCAGACTTTCCTTCCCTCTTTCTGTAAAGCAGCAGTGCAGCAGGTTGTTTTCTCCACCTTTTTGTTTCCATGCATCAAAATGAGCAGCAGCTTTAAGGAGATGTTCAGTTTTAATGCATTTAGCACAAAGGGCTGAAATCAGAACCACTTCAAAGCAAACCCAATAGGTTGTTGGGTTGAACACAGATGTTACATTTACAACAGCTGGAAATCCAGAGATTCAGGGGAAATAATTGATCACAGAAAGACTTTAAACACTTTAATTTCCAAATCCCAACTAAAGACGTGGAATTAGTTCAACAGAGACGATAGAAGGAAGTTCTGATTGGAGATGTTCAGTCTCACCTGGAGCACAGCTGCTCTGATTGGCTGCCAGCAGTCCAGCTCCTGTTCTGAAGAAGTAAAACATGTAATCACGCTCGTTCTCCTTCCTTTAGATCTTAACATACATAACCCTCCAAATTCTAGCTTTACTTGTGAGTTTATAAAGCCCTAAACTTAATATTTAAACAATTTAATCAACATGCATATAAAAACACATTTAAATCCCAACAATTATACCTACAGCCAATGAGACCAAGACTATTGTACATGTGTGTATAACCAGGCCAATGAATACTACTGGTTTATTGACTAACAGCTTATGATTATGTAGCTGTAAGTTAAGCTAATATAAGAAGTAATTTACTTTTAATTTATGAACTGAAGACTGATTCAATATTATATTTTTATTTCTCTGCAGAGTCACATCCATCAGTTAGAAACTGGTTTCTTACTCTGAGTCTGAGGGTCCAGGTTCAGCACTGAAGACTGGATTGTGATCTTTGGACCAGTCACTCCTCATAGACGGACAGCTGGATCCTGGAGGTTCTGCTCTGTCCTCCTTTAGATCATAATCCTCCATCTTCTGGACTTCAGTCAGCCTGAGAGAGAAACCAGAACCAGTCAGTTCCCAGTGGTTCAGGTCCAGTCAGTGTCTGTAAAGCAGAAAGCTGATTCCCATCATGTGTGTAGAGGACCAGAGGAACCTGAGTTCAGCAGGTACCATCTGGGTCTGGATTGTCCTCTCCTTCACTACTTCATGCACCTCCTGATGTCTGCTGGCTGATCTCCTCAGAACCATCTGGAAAAGTTCTGGTTTATTTAGAAAATGAAGCTAAAACTGAGTGTGAAACCTTTTCAGGTCTAAACTGGAATCATGTTCCAGGTCTGTAGAAACATCCAGAGTGAGGTCAGATGTAGTGAATGAAGGAGGGAACATTTCCTCTGAAGTTCTGATGTGTTGGTTCTGAACACAGCGGCCCGCTCACATGTTGGAGCCGGCTCCTGTTAGAGAGCCTTCAGTTAAAGCAGCGCTTCTGAAACCTTTCAGGTCCAGACCTCCTTTAGAGGAAGATGTTCTGCTGGTTCCTCTGCTGAGAGTCAGAACCGCTCAGAATTTCCTCTTCCTGCCAACCTGCCCCTTTTGCCACTATCGCACATTTAATAATAAAACATTTAAATCCTACGCTGTCGGCTTGAACGTCTTTTATACGTTTGTACTTTTTTGTCTTTATTAGTCCTCATTGCCTCTAAATTATGTTTCTGATAGAGAACAAACTGATTTCTGCATTTGCAGATGTTAAGTGTTGGGATCCTGAGTTTCTGTGAGATAATCTGGATTTTGTTCCAGTTATAATAGCTTGACTGCCGACCTCTGTTTTCTCCATTGATCAGGACTGTAGCAGCTTCAAAGCTGCAAATTTACTTGGATCCAAAAGCAGCAAAGCAAACGTGACGTAACTGGTGTATGTGGAGCTGCTGCCGCCATGAAATACCATTAATGTTGTTGAACATGACTGGTGGAGAAAGGTGCGTTCATTAATCTGTGCAGAAGTCATTACCTGTGGTTAAAAATGGAAAAAGCCTCAAATGCTTTCCAGAAATGCTGAATTCTCTGTTTTATTTTCATATTTTCTCATGTATTTATCAGTTTTTTCTTCATAAAACAGGCTTCCAGATCTACAATCTGTCATCAGTGAGCTGTTGAAAAGATGTCAGGACAAAAACATTCATCTGCATTTCATAGACAACTTAGAATATTTTTTTGGGAATCAAGTGAAATATGACCTGCTGAGAAGGAGAAGGTTTAAAGATCCAGAGTGAAACATTCAGACGGTTCTGTTGGACCAAACTGAACATTATCTTAATAACCGGGTTCTACTGGTCTGGATCACATTGGTCCAACCAACACCTGCAGGACTACAGGCTCATGACACAGTTTAATGGAGCTGATGAAATCAGATTTATATTAATTATCCTACAAATTACTTCTATAGTATACACTACTAATACTACAAAGCCCAGAAAGTTCTGGACACGGTCCGATTGATCACATCTAGTCTGAGAAGGTGGAGAGCAGAGGATCTGGTCCCTGATAGCAGAACTAAAGCTGTTGATCTGGTCTGAGGAGCTGATGTGGCCGTCATTAAAGAACAGAACACACGAACGGACCATGAAACAGAACCTTAGAACAAGTGAGACGACCCAAGTCCTCTTGTGCTGCTTTTAACTGTTAACCTTTTTTTTCTGAGTATCAGATCCTCAGTTAACCTGCTGGGTCATCAGCCTGTTTGGATCACCTGGGTCTGGTTTTCCCAGTAAATAAAGCAGAGCTTAAAGCAGAGTTGTGCAATACTGGATATTTTGGTATCAATCCAATACAGGGCTAATGTTCCGTCCGTCCGTCCGTTGTCTTCCGCTTATCCGGGGTCGGGTCGCGGGGGTAGCAGCTTCAGTAGGGAGGCCCAGACGTCCCTCTCCCCGGCCACTTGGGCCAGCTCCTCAGGAGGAACCCCAAGGCGTTCCCAGGCCAGCCGGGAGACATAGTCCCTCCAGCGTGTCCTGGGTCTTCCCCTGGGCCTCCTCCCGGTGGGACGTGCCCGGAACACCTCTCCAGGGAGGCGTCCAGGAGGCATCCTGACCAGATGCCCGAGCCACCTCAACTGGCTCCTCTCGACGTGGAGGAGCAGCGGCTCTACTCTGAGTCCTCCCCGGATGACTGAGCTCCTCACCCTATCTCTAAGGGAGAGCCCAGACACACTACGGAGAAAACTCATTTCAGCCGCTTGTATCCGGGATCTCGTTCTTTCGGTCACGACCCAAAGCTCGTGACCATAGATGAGGGTAGGAACGTAGATCGACCGGTAAATCGAGAGCTTCGCCTTTTGGCTCAGCTCTCTCTTCACCACAACGGATCGGTACAGCGCCCGCTTCACAGCAGACGCTGCACCAATCCGCCTGTCGATCTCCCGCTCCATCTTCCCCTCATTCATGAACAAGACCCCAAGATACTTGAACTCCTCCACTAGGGGCAGCACATCCTCCCCAACCCGGAGAAGGCACTCTACCCTTTTCCGGTTCAAGACCATGGTCTCGGATTTGGAGGCACTGATTTTCATCCCGGCCGCTTCGCACTCGGCTGCGAACCGCTCCAGTGAGAGCTGTAGATCACGCCCTGATGAAGCCAATAGGACCACGTCATCCGCGAATAGCAGAGACGCAATCCTAAGGCCACCAAAGCGGATCCCCTCAACACCTTGGCTGCGCCTAGAAATTCTGTCCATAAAAGTTATGAACAGAATCGGTGACAAAGGGCAGCCTTGGCGGAGTCCAACTCTCACCGGAAACGAGTCCGACTTACTGCCGGCAATGCGGACCAGACTCTGACACCGGTCGTACAGAGACCTGACAGCCCTTATTAAAGGGTCCGGTACTCCATACTCCCGGAGTACCCCCCACAGGATCCCTCGGGGGACACGGTCGAATGCCTTCTCCAGATCCACAAAGCACATGTAGACTGGTTGGGCAAACTCCCATGCCCCCTCAAGAATCCTGCTGAGGGTATAGAGCTGGTCCAGTGTTCCACGGCCAGGACGAAAACCACACTGCTCTTCCTGAATCCGAGATTCGACTATCCGACGGACCCTCCTTTCCAGAACCCCTGAATAGACCTTACCAGGGAGGCTTAAGAGTGTGATTCCTCTGTAGTTGGAACACACCCTCCGGTCCCCCTTTTTAAATAGGGGGACCACCACCCCAGTCTGCCAATCCAGGGGAACTGCCCCCGATGTCCACGCAATGTTGCAGAGCCGCGTTAACCAACACAGCCCCACAACATCCAGAGCCTTAAGGTACTCAGGGCGAATCTCATCCACCCCCGGAGCCTTGCCACCGAGGAGCTTTTTAACAACCTCGGCAACCTCAGCACCAGAGATGGGAGAACCCGACCCAGAGTCCTCAGGCTCTGCTTCCTCAATGGAAGACGTGTTGGTGGGATTAAGGAGGTCTTCGAAGTATTCCGCCCACCGACGCACGACGTCCCGAGTCGAGGTCAGTAGCACACCACCCCCACTGTAAACAGTGTTGGTACTGCACTGCTTCCCCCTCCTGAGACGCCGGATGGTGGACCAGAATCGCTTCGAAGCCGTACGGAAGTCTTTCTCCATGGCCTCTCCGAACTCTTCCCACACCCGAGTTTTTGCCTCGGCGACCAGCCGAGCCGCCTGCCGCTTCGACTGCCGGTACACATCAGCTGCTTCCGGAGTCCCACAGGCCAAAAAAGCCCGATAGGACTCCTTCTTCAGCTTGACGGCTTCCCTCATCGCTGGTGTCCACCAGCGGGTTCGAGGGTTGCCGCCACGACATGCACCGACAACCTTGCGGCCACAGCTCCGACTAGCCGCCTCAGCAATAGAGGCGTGGAACATGGTCCATTCAGACTCAATGTCCCCCGCCTCCCTCGGGACGTGTTTAAAGTTCTCCCGGAGGTGGGAGTTAAAGCTCCGCCTCACAGGGGACTCCGCCAGACGTTCCCAGCAAACCCTCACAGTGCGTTTGGGCCTGCCCGGTCGGACCGGCTTCCTCCCCCGCCATCGGAGCCAACTCACCACCAGGTAGTGGTCGGTGGAGAGCTCCGCCCCTCTCTTCACCCGAGTGTCCAAGACATGCGGCCGCAGGTCAGATGAAACGACAACAAAGTCGATCATTGAACTGCGACCTAGGGTGTCCTGGTGCCAAGAGCACATATGGACACCCTTATGCTTGAACATGGTGTTTGTGATGGACAATCCATGACGAGCACAGAAGTCCAACAACAAAACACCACTCGAGTTCAGATCAGGTGGGCCATTCCTCCCAACCACGCCCCTCCAGGTCCCACTGTCATTGCCCACGTGAGCGTTAAAGTCCCCCAGCAAAACGAGGGAGTCCCCAGGAGGGGCACTCTCCAGTACCCCTTCCAAGGACTCCAAAAAGGGTGGGTAATCTGAACTGCTGTTTGGCGCATAAGCGCAAACAACAGTCAGAACCCGTCCCCCCACACGAATGCGGAGGGAGGCCACCCTCTCGTTCACCGGGGAAAACCCCAACGTGCAGGCACCGAGATGGGGGGCAACAAGTATGCCAACCCCAGCTCGGCGCCTCTCACTATGGGCAACTCCAGAGTGGAAGAATGTCCAGCCCCTCTCAAGGAGACTGGTTCCGGAGCCAGAGCGGTGCGTCGAGGTGAGTCTAATGTTTCCGATTCTTATTAACATTTAAAGTTGACATTAAATTTCTGACATTTCGATGTTTTTGTGATTTTTTTCTCTTTAGTTTATTTTGTTAAAACCTAAAACAGGGTTTGCCTGTCACCTCTTTGATGAAACCCTAACAGTGAGAGAGAATCTGAAAATAAAGTATCAGCCTCACCATGATGGTATCGATCCGATATAGACATGGTATCAATATTATCAATATGTTGGATCAATCCACCACCCACTTGTTCCCAGTTTAGAACCTCCTGTGGTTCATTCTTCTAACATCCTTCATGATTATTTAGCTTTAAGTTAAAAAGAAAAATGACTTTAGCTTAATACACAAAACAACACCAAACAGACAATATTTTATTATATCTCTACAGAGTAACATAAATCAGTTAGAAACTGGGTTCTTACTCTGATTCTGAAGGTCCAGGTTATTTACTGAAGTCTGTAGGTTTAATCTCTGGACCAGCCACTCCTCATAGACTGACAACTGGATCCTGGAGGTTCTGCTCTGTTCTCCTTTAGATCCTTCCACAGTTCACAAAGATTAAATCCACTGAATGGAAACACTAACCCTGACCCAGGATATTCTCTTTGTTCTGTTCTGCTACTAAACGGACTCTGAACCCGTCTCTCCTGATCTGATACCTGACTATCACTGACTCACCTGAGGCTCCGCCCACCTGTCAAGGTTTACCTGTGTTTAAACACCTTTCTTTTCATTTCTTCTTCTCTTTGTATCAGTGAACTGAGCTGTAAAACACTGAGGTCAGATTTAAACTTCTGGGTTTTTAAGTCTGGATGTGACTGCTGTCACTTCTTCTTTCTCTCCTTTTTCCTCTGAGGTAAACATCCACCTTCATGCTGCCAATCCTACTTCAAGGTTCAAGGTCCAATGTACATTTATTATCCTAGGGGGCGATTGTGTTTTACAGCCAGCAGTAAAAAGACAGGAGAAACCAAACACACTTTCAACATTCATACAGTTAAATACTAAAGTTTAAAAGACTGATGGGAGCAAAACAAGGTCTGTACTTGTTGGATGACTTGGATGGATTGAAATGGATCCGAATTTTATCAGTAACAGGATCCCGTACAGTTCACTGAGGTCCTGAAAGGAAGCCATGATGTCGTAAACATAAATCTTTATAACACTCCAAAGTTTAATCCTCTGTTTGACACAAAGTGACCTGAATCAGCAGATAAAAGAAAACGTAGGGACAGATTCTACAGAATAAAACATTTCTATAATAGTTGTATCAACATTCGAACAAAGATTACAGTGGCTTACCACAGCTTGGAGAGATCAGTCTCCTGGTGGGGGGAGACCAGTAAAAGGTTTTATTCAAATAAACTGAGATGGTAAGACGGATGTATTTGAATCAAATAAAAAAAAACATTTAACGACAACACATAAACTTTAGTCTTAACCACATCTGAAGGTTAAGACTAAAGATTCAAGAGGAAACCTAAACCTGATTTGCAGCCTGTATAGCAACTTTAAACAGGGACATATCATACTTTTCAGTTCTTCCTTTTCACGTTTAAATCATTCAGTTCTGCTCTATATAAAGTGGAACTGTAATGTTTTGGTCTGAATTCCTCATGTAATGTATCCACACATTTTCCTTTTTTACCCTTATTCTGAGGTGCATCTCAGAGCAACTCGTTTTGGTGCCGTCTCTTTAAATCTCAAGGAGGCACTTCACACTCCACCCCCTCCAGGTAGCAGAGCGTTCCACTCCACCTGATCAACCATTGTTGTATTCTGCTGGGGGACGGTGTAATGAACAACCAAACATTTTGACTTATTCAGTATTATCCACTTCAGCTTGGACTAAAAATGGTTCAGAGAAATAAAAATGGTAACTGGTAATAAGGAAGTCTATAACCTTGTTTAGCAGTTCTGCAGCAAATACTGTGACATAATTGTAGCCCATATTATTTAGGAGCCTTAAAGAATAAAGAGTAATGAACTATAAATGCTGTATTAAGCTATAAAAGTACACAAGCTGCAACTAAAGTGTTTAACGCTTTAGGATGACTGACAGGGCTTTTAGCCAATGATATTATATTATATCCTCATATTGTCCCGCCCCTTGTCTTTGTGACTTCTGGAACAAGCGTCTCAGTCAGTAGCTCCCATGACAGCAGCACCTGAAGTAAGCAGTGAAAAAAAGAAAAAGAAAATAAACCTAACAATTGTTCAGTTATAAAACAGCGTGAGCAACCTGGAATCATCTGTTAGGAAGAATATTTACTCTGAAGATAACTTTAAATGAGCTAACTGATTAGCATCTCATGCTAGCGGGACCAAGCAGCCAGAGTTTCACAGCATTTTGTGGAGGTAAATGTTTCAGCATTACGATGTGTACTCGAGGCCAGTTAATGCTATAAAGCTATCTGTGTTTAATTGCACTCTGAAAATTAGGCTGTGAGCCGTATGTACACTCATTTTCTGGGAGAATTATATTTTATTTGTAGAAATCAGAAGCTATGAGGCACCGCTGCTCTTTGTTTTGCCTTGTTTTCGAGAGATCGGTGAACGCTTTTATTCATGTTCAAAGGCCTACGGCCATGTTGTCTGTTGTGAGAATATGATACTGTGAGGGATTTAACATGAATTTAAAGTCATTTTAGTAGTGCCAAAATTTTGTTTAAACGTTTATACCTGTTAATAAGCTGTTATTCATTGATGTGAATGTGAAAACTGTACAACCTTAATCAGTGACGGACTGGACGGTCTGGCATTTGGGCAGATGCCAGAAGGGCCGCGGGCCCTCGAGGGCAGTTTGGGCCGGCCAATCACGAGGCGGCCTGGTGGTCGGGTGTGCGCGGCCCCTTTCACCCTGCCCATTGTAGGCCTACGTTATCTCTCGGCCCACTAATAACCGAAATGCAGGGTTTCCCGCAGCGCTGTCTTGGCGAGGCGGCCGATTCCGCGCAAGACTTGTCGTCTCCCCACGCCCCCCCCCCCCCCCCCCCCCCCCTCCCCCCGCTCGGCGCAAAACTTGTTGTCGAACCACCCCCCCCCCTCGGCGCAAAGCTTGTCGTTAAAAAAATAAATAAAACAACAGGATTCCAGAAGAAATTAAAAAAACAAAACAACTGGACTTTTTTCTGAAGTTTGAAGACAATTCACTTCACATCCAGAAGCTTTCTGTCTGCTACTGCACTGTGGAAGGCCCACTACAGCAAACACTAGGTACACGGTACAATGTCGGACCGTTTGGTCAGCCCTTTGTGGGACAATCTGCACTCATGACCCTCGGGATTTTTGTTTTGTCCTTAATCACTAACTCCTGATTTTGATTGTATTTCGTGCTGTTGCACAGTCTTTCTGTGGCATCACTGCAATGGTTTCAGAAGCTCTCTCTCTCTCTCTCTCTCATCACCCCCTCTTTCACTCTGTCCTTCCCGCTCCACTCTGACACACACTCACATACAGCAGAGAACGCTAGCTTGGCTGCATTTTAACTTTTAATCAGGAGATGTTTGGCTAACTACAAAAATACGTGGACATGGCAAGCTCAGGCATAGGTGAAAGAAGTTTGAAGATGCACCAGCATCTTTCAAATCTCCAGTGTGGAATTACTTCAGCTTTGGTGTTTAGTACAAAGATGAAGGAGTTACAGTCTGTAAACGTTGTTTGGCAAATGTGCCTTACTCCAAAGGAAACACCAGCGATATGTTAAAGCATATCTAGTGAAAACATCCTGATATGACGCTTCCTGAACACAGATCAGTGGAGCGACCTGAACAGGTAGCAGCAGAAAAAAAGCAAATGTCTCTGAGAATGCTTTTGCTCAGACCTACCAAGACTCTACAGATAAGCATAAAATAACCAGTGCATTAGGGGTGTTCATTGCTAAAGATTTACAGCCTTTGCTGTCGAGGATGTGGGGTTTCAACATTTAATTAAAACCCTCAGCCCCCGTTATGCTTTGCCCAGCCGTCCACATTTTAGTGACACTGATTCCTAGTCTTTAGGACAAAACACACAAAGCCATGGAGAACGACTTGGCTAGAACAGAAAGCCTTGCTCTGACAGCTGGACCTCTGCAACACGGAGCTCCATGACTGAGACTGTTCACCACATGCTGGACTGGAAGATGAAAAGCTCTGTGCTGCAGACCTGTCCACTGCATGAAAGCCACACAAGAGCACATTTAGCAGAGGAGCTGAGAGATGCTGTCACAGAGTGGAAGCTGCAGCGGCCAAACACAACTCTACCTGTGGCCACAGATAATGCAGCAAAGAATGGAAATGCAGTCAGAGAAACTGTTGAACTGGGACCAAAACAGGATGTTTTGCTCTCTCAGTGAATCTAGTGGCTAAAAAGGCAGTGTCTGTGAACAGGGTGTCCCGCCTTCTTGGGAAAGTTGTCACCTTTATTCTCAGAAGCACCACAGCTCACCAAGCTCTGACTGAAACAAGAAATGCTAAACTTGCTGAAGCACAAGTTAATTCCTGATGTGATAAATGGATGGAGGACATCACATAACATGTTGTCCTGTTATGTTGAACAGCAGCCTACCATCTACTTTGCTTTAACTAGGACAAAAACCTGAGGAGTCAAGTCAAGGACACTGCAACGATAACTGATGCTGAACAAAAGATGGCAGAGCAACTAATTGAAGAAGTTAAACCACTGAAAACTGTGACATCACTCATGAGCAGTAAAACAATCCCCACATCATCAATGGTCGTCACTCTGAAGGAAATGATTCTCAGATCCACAGCACCAAAAGATGAAGACAGTACAGTAATGAAAGAAGGCCAAGAAGCCATTGCAGAGGATCTGGATAAAAGGTAGAACATCCCTGACCTTCAGAAGGACCTTCAAAAAGCCACAGCCCTGGATCCCAGCTTTAAATCCTTTCCCTCCCTTGATGAATCTTTTCTCAATTGTGGTCATTCATATTGAATTCACAGGTGCAGAACAGACATTTACAGCTTGTATTCTTCTATATTTGTCGTTGTTCTTTCAGAAACGAGCAGAGACGAGTCCACCCACAGAGGGAGAAGACTCAGCTTGTTCTCCTCTAAAGAAGACTGCTAAAGCAGAGCTATGTGGGGAGGTTTTCACCAAACAAGAGCAGGGTGAGGCTTTTTCTGACGTAGTGGAGGATGACGTTGCTTCATACAGGTCAGCAGACTCCATTGATGTTGATGCTGATCCCTTTATGTGCTGGAAGTCCAGTGGGTTTAAGTTCCCTCATGTTGCAGAACTGGCAACACGTCTCCTCTGTGTCCTCTGGACTTCAGCTCCAAGTGAGAGTTTTCTCCTCTGCCGGGGACATTGTCAGTGCAAACGGTCTCACCTTGCACCACACAGTGTTGGTAGATTAATCTTCTAGCAAAAATATGTTTCTATAGTGGATGAGTAGATAACAATGCACTTTGCACCCAGAATGTTGTTTTATTTTGCTATATTATTTTGTTCTGATTTAATTCAAAGGACAACTGTATTTATGTTTACTAAAGATAATGTGCACTTTTTCTTTCAAATTGATTACCTCATGTACCAGTTATCTCGGGATGCGCTGGAACATTTTTAAGTGTTTCGGTTTATATTTTGTAAATTTTTTACACTTCAGACAAGTGGTTGAGGAAGAGCAAGAAGATGTATTATTTATCATCCAAAAAGTTCAGAAAGTGTTTTATTTATTCTGTTCATTGATCTTCTTCGGTTCTTGCTGTGAAGTTCTTGCCACCAAAATCAAAAATAAATAAAGGAATTTGGGGAAAATGTGGTCTTTTTCCACATTAAACGTACCAAAACCAAACCGATACACAAGAACCGAGGTACGGACCGTACCGTGGGAAACCTGTACCGTTGCATCCTAACAAACACCCTCTCTCATTCATCTGCCCACTCCCCCTTTCACACACATTCACCCCAGGAACCTTTGGACAATTGGACTTTTGGACATTTTGGACTCTCAGCTTTACAGACACACACATTCACAGGCAGGAAGTGGACCTGAGGGGGGCTGGGAAATTAATTTCTATTTAAAGGTGTTGTAGGTGATTGATTCTGCTGGAAAGTTGCTCCACAGTCACACTGATTGTGTCGAACAGTGAAAACTCTGAGTAACTTTGATTGGAACCACTTTAGATTTCAGGTTCACCCAACAGGAAATAAATTGTGATTTTGAATGAGTGTCTACTATACTGTTGACATTGAAAACTCTGTCGGTACCAACTTGCTGAATTTTTAGAAGAAAATTTTTTTCCTCTAAAAATATAAATAAATAAATAAATGAAAAATACAGGCCATCTATTTCCACATTTAACCATTCACTCCAGATCCCGTGTAGTAGCTGAACATTCATTTAGCTCCAACCTTTTCTCTCATTCTGCAAAGTTAAAAGTGTTACATAATTGTTCAAAAAACAAAATAGCTGAGAAAACTGAACGGCTATAAAAATATAACCCAAAAAGAATAGAAAGATATCTACGCAGCACCTCAAAATACTACATTCAACTTTTCTGCAGTTTTAGTGACACCAAGTACAAGTACCAAGAAACCATATTTAAGGGCTAAGAAAGTGGATTTAGCATGATACGTCCCCTTTAAACGGGCGTTATATCAGTTCCCTTTGAGCAGGCCAGTCGACTCACAGCAAAGTTTTGGACAACCTGAACAGTTTTCATCACTGTGATTGCTGCAGATACAGCCACACAAACAGGTTACCTCAGTGGCAGCTGCTCCAGGCCTCTGTTTGAGCAAAGAGGTGGAAAAGGGGCGGAGCCAGCTAATATGGAGACCGGCTAATTGGCTCATCCCACATTTCAAGATCAAGTGGGCGGAATAGGATCTGCTTTTGTTAGTTTCAGTGAGGTTTTTGTGTTTTTCACCCCTTTCTGTGCCTTTGTAGGCTGATCAGCTACTATTTAAGTTTCCCCTTCTGTGTCATTAGGGAGGTCTGTTAGTTTGAGTTAGTTTGATGTTAACTGTCCTGAGTAGAGTTTTAGTATTTTGACCTCTTTTATGGCCCCAACATTTTGATTCTTGTATAATTTCTGTAAAGCTTATTTTTGGGTTAAATAGAGCCCCTATTTTGTGAACTTCTGCATCTGCAGACTGTCCTTTACAGCTTGGACCATCAAAGTCACATTGCTGTGACTTAATCGGTCGACAAATCCAGCCTTCAAAGGATTAAGTCCCTGAATCTGGACACAGCATCCTTTGAATGTCACATTTATGGGCTGAATAGGTAACAGCAATACGACAAAGTCTGACTAAATTAGACGGTTCCTCCAAATGCAGCCGACAAATCTTCTTTTCTCCAGATTTACGGAAAGGTTCAAGGACCATCCTATCCGTTGATTCATTGGGGGTTGAAGAGGATTGTTAAAGAGGAAACAGCAGTGAGGGAAGAGAGCAGCAAAAACTGGTTAAAGTTTAATATGTTACTCTTTCTGTGACACAAAATGAACTTTTACAATGTTTTTAGGTGAAATTGTATCTGTGTAAACCTCAAATATCCGCTCTGTTTAGTTTGTTGTTTTCAAACTCCTGCTGGCTTTCACCACTGAGAGGAAGATATACAGATATCATTCATTCAGACTAAAGATAGGCTTTATAATGACATCATTTATTTAACTTTAATTTCTTACTGGAGACCAGGAAAACATGAGTAAATTTGTAAATTAATAATTTGCTCATCTTTAACAAATGCCTGCAACAGCAGAACTACTAGAGTTTCTCTAGAAATAAGTAACCAAGCTAAAATGGAGCAACGGTTTGGGCTCCATGTTTCCAGCTTCACAGCACTTTGCTTCATTCTGTCCCATTTGGTAAAGAACAAAAGTTTCTCTGAGGTAAAGACTGGAACAGACCTGGAAGGCTATACCGTCCAGTTTCACAGCCATTCACTAAAAGCAACATGTTGGTTTTACTGAATCTCCTCCAGCAGCAGCAGTTTTCCACCTTAAAGCTGCTTCAGGGCAGATCTGAGGGAAAGAGGAGCTGAAGAGTTCAGCAGATGTTAAAGCTTCATGTCTCCCAGCTCAGCTTCATGCTGCTCTTCATGTGTCCCTGCAGGAAGCTGCTGCTCTCCCTCTGTGTGCCATGCAGCAGCGCCACCTGCTGTTCACACCAACTAACTGCAGCCATCAATCCTTCCTGTCTGCATCTGCTTCAGTTTGTCTTTAAACCATCATCTGTGTTGCTGCTCTGCTGGAATCAGACAGGAATCATGGTGGAAAGTTCAGATCTCTGCAGGAAGGAACTAAAAGATCATCTGAACTGAACGCAGTCAGAAAAAGATGGAAAAGCTGCAAATATTCAGCAACTTGGGGATCATGATTTCCCTGTTGTAACCTACCTGACCTTTGACCTCACAGAGCCCAGCCTGGAGGATCTTCTCCACCATCACTGTCACTATTTAAACGAGCAAATCAATCATCTGTTGCTCAGATAGAAAAGTTTAAACTGTTATGTTGAGTAAAGTTTCTCTCCTATCCTTGCTTTCTAAATGCCAACAGCCTGACAAAAGGATTCAATCTATGTTGCGCGGTTGAAGGCCTGATTGTGTTTAGTCTCAGAGAGAGAGCCAAGGTTGAGGAGCACAGATAGCGGTAGGCAGAAAGGAAAGCTGCAGGCGTCGGGGAGTCGCTCTTGAAGGCTGCCTCTAGTGAGCCAGATCTAGAAAAGAACATTTCTCTGTCTAGTTAGAGCAGATTGAACATCTTCCACAGACTGGTTCTGTTCTCCCTGCAAGGATCCAATAAATGCTGATTAATGAAGACCACCCATCTCCTCCTTGTTAATTCAGAATAGTCATTTATTTCCATCAACATGTCAATAAAGTCACGTCTTCACCTTCAAACGTCCTTGATCCTCAGCGAGCTCTGAGCAACCAGAGCTAACCTTCTGGTCTGAGCATCAAGTGTTGGAGGAAAGAAACCTGCCTAAAACCAGCAAAGTTCAACCAGGAAATACAGCCACAGAAGTGAGAAAGTTTCCTTTAGACCTCGTCTACAAAAGCTTTAGAAGCCAAACTGTCAGATATTTAGCAGATAGAAGCTGCAGCTGTAGAACAGGATCCTAAAGAAGCACTTTGCAGATTTTCCTGCTTTCATTTCTAATCATCAGAGGATGGAACAAGTCGCTGCTTTGCCTCTTTTTTCATCACTCCACCATTTGGACTTTTTCCCTCTGCAAGGTCTGCAGCTGGAAAGTTAGTGAGAACTGCTTTTCTAACTATTGCTCTGTTTTCTCTTCTGCTGGGGAGTCCAGAGTCCGTCTGAGCAGCAGAACCGGTTCCCCTCGTCTCTCATTTAGCTTCTTAAATGCACATGAGCAGCAACACTGGAAAAAACTGAACTTTATTAAAAAATCTTCCTCCCAGAATCATGTCTACAAAGTAGCTAAAAGCTGCGCTCCTGGTTCTGAATCTGCTTTTATTCTGATCGGTTCTGGATCCGTTCAAAGCTAAAGATGATATTTGTGTTTAAAAGTTCATGAAAAATAAAGTTAAACATTTAACTTCATAAAGAATATTTTAAAGTTGTTCAAAGGTTCTGGGGAAACAAACCAAAGGCAGCAGGAGATGGTTTCCACATTCCTCAGACAAGGATCATTATTTAATGTCTAGAACTGGACCAGAACCAGCCAGCCAGGTTCTGCTCCTTTAGCCAAATCAATACATGGTTCTGGTCGGATGGTATTAAGGTTTTAGGACAATAAACAACTGCAACATATTTCCATCATTATCAACAGGGTTTAGTGCTTTCATTTGCTTTGTTCTGGTTCTGAAAGCTAAAAGTTCTGGTCCAAATGGTCCTATCAGCTGATTAACACACATATTAAACCAAACCTTCCTGCATCTTTGTCTTTTTATCCCACATGGCAGCTGCCCGCTAACCTTTAGGTAACATATTTATTATAAAATGAGCAGTCAAGGTTCTCCTGAGGAGATCTATATAGAACCAGAACCGATCTCATAGAACCTCTGCAGGTTTTAGAACCAGCTGCTATTTGTTTTAAAGTCAGTCAGGCTGTTATCAGCCAGTGAGCTGAACCACCTTAATGACTCCATCTAACAGACTAGTAACACAGCAGTAATAACGCCATCAGTGGAAATATGGAACATACTAATAAACTGAGATTTAGAGATGAAAATATGAATCTTAGTTATTGATCACAGGTTCTACAGCGGCTGGGTTCTGGTCCACAGAGCTGGATAGAAAAACCGGCTCAGAATAGACGTCTATTTTCCAGGTAGAAGCAGCAAATCTTCTAATGGACATGTGGAGGTAAAACAGCTACAGAACAGATATTTACTTCCTTTAAACAGAGCCTCTGCCTCCAGATTGGAGAAAATTACAGATTTATTCCTGACAAACGTTTCATTGCAGAGAAAAACACAGCAGGGATGATTCTAGGAGGAATATGTTGCTTTCTTTAACTTGTTGTTCGTTTTATATTGATTTATTGATATCGATTTATTGATGTTGATCAGATTTCCATCTCTGGGTTAAAGCGTTTCTTTTCTCTAATCAGAAACAGCTTCATGTTCTACATCACAGAACTATGTTCACTAAAGCAACACTTTTTAGAACCAGGTTAATGATGGAAAAGGACAATAATATGTAGAGATGACGGTTAACAGTGAAGCAAACAGAACCAGAACTGTTGTGGGAACTGAGCGGGTCCAGAACGGTGCCTCCTTCCTGTTTTCCCTCCTTTCATGCCAACAGCAGCGTGCTGTGTGTTTTCTCCCTGGCCATAAATGCCCTCATGGTGGCCCACAGCCCTCTAGATCTCAACCTGCAGCAGCACTGAGCGACCAAACGTCTCAGCAAATTCCTGCATGTAGTGGAAGTTCAGCGCTGAGCAAATATTCTCCCTGGGTCCAAAAAACAGCCAAAGTTCTGGTTTCACCGCAGCATTTCCACCGTTCTCCAAGATCTCAGTCCAGACTCACCGCAGATCTGATCCTTGTTAAGGTTTAGAGATTAAAAAGTTAAAGGCCAACCGAGCAGCACCACAGAACTCACTGGTAGAAACTGGATTCTACTGAACAACCTCAACCTACAGTCGGGTTCCTGAGCCCGCTCCAGGGTCCGACTCCTACAGAACCGCCTGGAACCAAAACGTCTTTAAATGAAACTCTGTTAGGACTGTAAACTTTTCTGCAGTAAAAGCCCATTCTCTAGTTTCTAAGGTTCTGTTTTAATGAGCCTTTCATGGACCACGGTACCTTGATCCATAACAGAACCACGGCTGCTGCTTCTTCTCTGGGTTCTGCTGGGTTCTGGTGTCGTGTGATGACTGCAGCTCTGTGATGTCCTCACAGTCTGATTTCTAAATGATGAACAATGACAAGCGGTCGACTCTTTGGCCAAATCTCCATCTGGCTTCATGTTGAGCTGCTGGAACTGGGCTAGAAAAGCTGAAGGATGGAAACATTTCTGAGAGCCTCCATGTTGCTTTGCTCCCCATTCTAGAAGCTCCCAGCTTTCAGCTTCCTCTGACTCCCAGAAGCAGAGATTTCTATTTGCTGGATTAAAGATGGAGTTTTATCTAACATCAGGGCTGTTAGAACTGCAGCTCTTCTCTTCCTAAAATGCAGCGTCTTATTTCTAACGGTTCTACCTTCAGACTTCAGAGTCTCCCTTCAGTCCAACTCTGCAGTCTGCTCACTGCTCAGAGAAAACCTTCAACTGCTTCTGCTGCTAGGAAAGTTTACACACCATCAAAGCTGAGCACATTCATTTTCTCTGGCTTTTCATCCACACATCAGCTGCTCAACATCCATCACCTGCTGCAGAGTCCTGCTAGCAAACTTAGTTACAATACAGGCCCCTGCTAAAGTATTCACACCCCATTAAACTTTGTCTCATTTTATCAGCTGACCACCACAAACTGCTGATTTTATTGGGATTTTATTTGGCAGATCAACACAAAGCAGCACATCCAGGCTCATTAGTGGAAACTTTTTCACCCTGAATAACTTTATCTAATAAAACTGAAAATGTCTCATCAGTCCACAGAATATTTCCCCAAAAGTCTTGATGATCATCAAGATGTTTTTGGTAAATGTGAGACGGGTCTTTGGGTTCTTCTGGGTCAGCAGTGGTTCTGGTCTTGGACCTCTCCCATGGAGGCCATTTTTCCCAGTTTCTCTCTAATTGTTGAATCCTGACCTCTGACCTTAACTGAGGCAGTGAGTCCTGCAGAGCTTCAGATGTTGTTCTGGTTCCTCTGGGACCTCCTGGATGAGTCCTTGTTAAATCACTCAGTGATTTAGATTTTACTCAGATTTTTATGCTAGATGTGCTTCGTTCCACCGGCTCGTTTTTTAGCTCGGCTTTTTTCACTTCATTCCACTATTCAGTTTAGAGAATTTTATGATTCTAGATTCAAACTAAAGACAGCTGACCACATGGAGAATTGTGATTTTCTGGTTAAATTTCATGTGGGAAACATTTATAAATGTACTAAAATTGAACGTTTTGGCCTCTTTTAATGTTTTGTTTCCCCACGTGTTAAAATGACTGCTATGCTGGTTAAGGCTAGTGTCTCGTGTTTTGTATTAAACGATTGCCTTTCTCCTTGATCTGACTTTCTAGCTTTATTCATCTGTATCAGTCTGTTGAATATTTCTCCATCATTATTCTTCTGGTGCTTCAATTTGCAGACGGTCCCTAAGCATCTGCGGAGCAGCGAGCTCTGCATAGAGTCCAATGTAATTCTCCCAGCGCGGTGGGAGACTCGTTTTGAGGAAACTACGATTGTAGCTCACTGTCTGCCTTGCTGTGGTTGCAGAGAGGTGTCGCTTTGTAGAAGAAATGATCCTCCGATGAGTTCTTGACCCGGAAAAGCCCAATCTGTGAATATCTTTCTAACTTTAGCGAAGTGATGTGAACTGGCTCCGCCGTCTGTTGCTCCGCATCTAGAAACCCTGCGTGCTGCGGTGACGTCACAGACTCGGTGCTCGTTAACCGCCAGATGATTAACAGCAAATCAGTTCTTGAAATGAATAAACGCTTGTGTCCATTTCCTTGTTTTCTCCGTCAAAGTAAACTTTGTTGTTAAGCAGCTTCCATGAATTTGGGGCGTCTGCAGGATTCTATGTGGAGGCGGCGCACAAACCATCAGCGCACCTGAGCCACACCAACACTACTCCTACCACATGATGCGTGTGGCGCACAGAAACAGCGCATCCATCCACACCATGGCCCAGTGCGCACCACGTGACGCACGCTCTCACCAACAAACGTAGAGATATGCCCACACAGCTGATTTCTAAGCAGTGATGCCAGGAACGCGTTACTTAGTAGCGCGTTACTCTATTGTGCCTACTTTTTTAATGAAGATCAAACAAACGCGTTACTTTTTCCAAACTAGTAATCAGATTAAAATTCCTTATCCAATCCACTCTACGTTACTTTTTTGGTGATTTTACTTTGGGGGGAAAATGGTTTGCTTCTCTGAGAGTGACGTTGCGTCACCTCCACCACACGAGGAAAGACGCAACCGGTGACACACACGTCAATAACAATGCAGGGAGAGGAAAGGTGTGCGTTTTCCAGCTGGAAATATAGTCCTTACTTTGAGTTTGTGTCATCTAAAGATGATAATATCAAGGTTGGTTGTACTCTCTGTGCTGGTGACAAAGTGTTATCCAGCTTCAAAAACACGACGTCAAACCTGAAGTAACCTTTGACCTCACAGCACAGCGCAGTCAAACTAAGCGGCTTTGACTGCAGGTGGTTCCAAGCAAAGAGCCGTGACTGCAGGAGGGCCCCTGCCAGCCAAACAACAAAAGCTGCACTTCGCTGCCAAAGCAGTAAGTGGTGGAGAGCTGAAGAAGTTGGTTGGGCGATATGTTGTTGAAGAAATGCTGCCCTTAAACACTGTTGATTGGCCCTCGTTTGGTGCCGTCATAAAGCAGATTCCTACCACTATCAGTGCCGAGCTGCCCCACACAACATCCTTTTCATCTG
The DNA here is from genome assembly GCF_011125445.2 of Fundulus heteroclitus. Taxonomy (NCBI): domain Eukaryota; kingdom Metazoa; phylum Chordata; class Actinopteri; order Cyprinodontiformes; family Fundulidae; genus Fundulus; species Fundulus heteroclitus. The sequence goes on along the minus strand of NW_023397088.1, from coordinate 1,488,018 downwards.
ACCTGGAGAAGGAGAATGCAGAGATGGAGAGAAGTCTAAAAGCTGCGCTGAAAGATGTCCACTTTGTTTCCACTGCTGCTGATATCTGGTCTGCTAACAACAGAAGCTATCTGGGCCTAACGCTCCACTGGATCAGTAAATCCACATCGGAGCGCAACAAGGCTGCATCAGCATGTCGGAGAATTCACGGTAGACACACGTATGATGTGATCGCTGCAGAAATGGAAAACATCCACTCTTCTTATGGATTACTCAACAAAGTAGCTGCAACAGTGACCGATAACGGATCCAACTTTGTTAAAGCGTTTCAAGTTTATCGGCCAGCTGAAGAGTCTGATGATGAGGAGGAGGAGACAGGGGAGGAAGAGTCCACTTCCACAGACGATGCTGTCATTTTCTGGGATGTGTCAGAAATCCTCTCAGCTGAGAACCAAAGTGACGGCCAGCTGTGTCTCCCACCCCACCGCAGATGTGCTTCACACACCATAAACATCATTTCCACCAATGATGTGGAGAAATATTTAACAAGCAATGCAGAGAGCAAGGCTGTGTTCAGGAGCAGCAACATGCACAGCTCTCTGGACCAAATCAAGGAGATCTAGCCTTGCATCAGAAGCAGTGGAGGAAGTCAGTGAAAGAAAGCTGCTGCTACCAACATCCACAAGGTGGAATTCATTTTCTGATGCTGTGAATAGAATCATAGAAATGCCCATGAGTGAGCTGAACATGCTGTGCACCAAGCTGGGAGTTAAGTGTTTCAAAGACAAAGAGTAGCAGTTCCTCCATGAATACTGCTCTGTCATGAAGCCTATGACTGCAGCCCTAGACATTCTGCAAGGTGACTGCCCATGTGGGACTTTACTGGCCACACTTGAAGTCCTGATGCAGAGGACCCTGGCAGGTAAAGATGTCCTCTCCAGGATGACTGCAGGCCTTCCAGATGCCACAGTGAAGGCATGTTCCATCTTTCACTGCTAATGAATATGGAACAGAATATTCAGCGTCATTGCAATTCTGGGATAAGAAGATAAAATGAATACAAATTTTGATGAAACTGAATTTTGGATTTTTATTCTTTTTAAACAAAAAAATTTGAAATTACAATTACTAATGGCTTGAAATGTTACACTCTGTGTAACAAATTCACTAATTCCAGAAAGTTTCACTTTCTGGAATTAGTGACTTTTTCACAATATTCATCTTTTGTTACATATACTTGTAAATAAGTATATTTTATTTTTATAAAATTCTAATTATTTATACACATTCAAGATTTTTTGTAATGTCCAATCTAATTTGAATTTAGTAAGAAAATGTTGTATTATTAGTAGTATTATTCATAAATATTCAAGGGTTAGGGTTAGGGATTTTTTAAATTACATATTTATTTTAAGAAAACCTAAAATTTCACATGCAGTGCAAATTAGATGTTAATATTAAAAATATTCAGATATGTGGACTAACTGGGAGAATCTGAAGTCATGTTACAATGAGAGACATTTTAAAGTATTTTCACATCAGACAATAACAGATGGAGGGTTATTTAATAAACATTAAATAACTTAATAACCTGCATAATGGCCCAACACTAAATCAAGCTTTTTAAATCCTCCTGCTGTTTTTACCAGAGGTTAACGTGCTCTACAGAGCCCTGGTGGAGAATCCATTTCCCAGTTTGGTCACTACTACTCCTGACCAAGAACCTTAGCGGCTCTTTGGGACCAATGTGATGATGGGACAGCAGGCCCAGCAGGTCCAAAGGTTGGACATCATGATAGAAACTGCAGAGCAGATTTCTTAGAAAGGATTTCTATTAAAGCCTCATGCAAGGCTCATGTTGAATATTCTCTTAGATGTCGTCTAAGTTCTTAAATATCTCATTAGGAAATATGCTGACAAATCAGAAATTCATCAATGATTGTTGCTGTTTCTGTTTCAGACTGATGGCACCATGATGGTGACAATGGATGCCAACTTTGGCCTTGTGAGAAAAAGGAGCTCTGGAAGAAGTGTGACAGAGGCCTTGATGGTAGCAGCATGTTTGTGAGGATGATGAAGATGGAGAAGAAGATCTCCTGTCACATCCTGATGGCTCCAAACCAACTGAAGGGAGAAAATATTGTCATATTTCTCCTGTCATTCCTGTGTCATCAGTCCTCATTGCCTCTAAATGATGTTTCTGATAGAGAACAAACTGATTTCTGCATTTGCAGATGTTAAGTGTTGGGATCCTGAGTTTCTTTGAGATAATCAGGATTTTGTTCCAGTTATAATAGCTTGACTGACGACCTCTGTTTTCTCCATTGATCAGGACTGTAGCAACTTCAAAGCTGCAAATTTACTTGGATCCAAAAGCAGCAAAGCAAACGTGACGTAACTGGTGTATGTGGAGCTGCTGCCGCCATGAAATACCATTAATGTTGTTGAACATGACTGGTGGAGAAAGGTGCGTTCATTAATCTGTGCAGAAGTCATTACCTGTGGTTAAAAATGGAAAAGCCTCAAATGCTTTCCAGAAATGCTGAATTCTCTGTTTTTTCCTCTATTTTCTCATGTATTGGTGATGGCCGAGTAGTGTCCATGTTATTCTGAGCAACAGAAAACTAATGAGTCCAACAGCGCCACCTAGTCACACTAGGAATAAAACAGCTTTGACATCGCAGGGGTGAGCAGTGCATTTAAAAGCTACAAGATTAAAAGTTTAACAACTTTACTAGGATAAAAATAAAGCCTACAAAGTGTACAGTGGATGATAGCTAAAAGCTTTGCTAAAAGTGCAACGGCCCGTTAAAATGGTTCCAAAACGCAGCAGCAAAACTAAAAGCTCCAGCGGTGTCAGCAGTCAGAGGGTACCGAGGACCAGCCGCTCCCGCTCGGCGTCCTTCTGCAGTCCACCCCCCAGCTATCCATCCAGCGGTAGAGCCGGTGGGGCCAGCGTCTCCCCCGAGCCTCTTCTCCATCCTGCCCTCGTCCCTGGCTCGGATGGCTCCGCCTCCATCCAGCCAACGTGCGCAGCAACGTCAGCGACAGGTCCCGGCTCAGGTGCGCCTCCTCACCATGGCCCCACTACGGCCTCGCTGCTCCCGGTCCCGGGCTTTACTTCTGCCTCCACCCAGTCTGGATCTGCCGCGTCCCCATCACTGCTCGTTCTCGTCGCGGTGCCGGTAAACGGCGATTCTCTGATGATGCCTCCGCTGCTTCCTCCCCATCACATCTGGGCTGCCGGCCGGCCGGCCGGGCGCTCTGTCTCTCTCTCCTCCTCCCGTCACTGGCTGTGGCCGCCCCTTTTCTTCCTGTCTCCCATCACTCATGATGGGATACACCTGTGGAATCAGTCGCTGGCCAGAGGGAGGGAGTAGGAACCGGTGTCTCCTTCAAAAAGCATGCACACAAATATCCACCAAGCATGCGACAAAGCAAAGCTGGAACCACAACATGCACATAAAACAGCCTCCTTCCTACACATTGATCAGTTTGTTCTTCTGGAAACAGGCTTGCAGATCCACAATCTGTCATCAGTGAGCTGCTGAAAAGATGTCAGGACAAAAACATTCATCTGCATTTCATAGACGACGTTGAACATTTATTGGCAATCAAGTGAGACACGACCTGCTGATGTTTGATTCTAATGGATGTTTTAAAGCTAGAAACTGAACCAAAGCATCCAGATAACTTGTTAAACTTCTGCTTTTAAACTCAGTTTTGACAAAATCTAGTAATCCCTGTTTGATGCATGAATCTTTTTAATAACTCCTCATTTTAAGCCCAACTTTAACTTTAAAATTCAACACATCTAAAATGATTTTCTATCTTTCTGCCTGTCTGCTTGGATGCCAGATGTCGTCTTTCTCAGGTTATAAAGTTATTTATGTAACAGGGAGACGATCTAAGGATCCAGGTTCTGTAGAGCAGCTTCTGGTTCTGGTCCGTCTGAAATGTCCGGACAGGAAAGGAGAAAAAAAGGAAATGATTCATGTTTGAATTTATGATGAAAAGAGAAAATCTCTTTTCCTTCTTCAACGTCCACAGTGGACTTCATGAGGAGCTGCAGGTGAAGGTTTTACCCCCACAGTCCCTAAACAGGATTAAAATCTATGTTCTGACCTCAGCAGAGCAGAGCTGCATGATGAGCCACAGATCCAACAGAACCAGAACCGTTCTGCAGGAAGAACAGAGAAAATCCTCCAAACAAGATCTGAAAGTCTCTGAGCTGCTGCAGAAAGTGTTTCCATGCTCACCAAAGGAGAAGCTGGAGCAGATCAAACTTTATCTTTACTCACTTTTAGATTTTACCTTCAGAAAGAAGGAAATAAAAAAAGATTTGATTTAAAATCATAAAGAAAAGCTTCATCCTCTGATTGAAGAAACCATCATTTACTCACTGAGCTGTTTGCAGCAACAGATAAAATGACCAGAGCTGCCCAAACATTTGCAGAAAACATCTAAAATATCCTGAAAAACCTCCAGAAACTGCATCACAATGAAGCAAACATGCAGCCTGAAAACTTTAGAGTTGAGCTTTATTTCAGATTTCTTGGTTACAGGTTGAAAATGAACCAGAGAGAAAAAAGATCAACTTTGCAGTTTCATCAGATTCAGATCAAAACTACATGGAGCCACTAAATGCAGCTTAGTTTTCATTTCATCCTCATTGGTCCACAGAGACAAACAATATCAGACACTAAATGACAGACATGATCAGATAAACAGGATCAACATATCTAAAGTCAGAGTTCATCATCAGGATCCAGTCAGAGTCTCTTTAAACTCAAACTGCTGCAGCTTCAACCTCTGGATCATCAGGACAGCTCAGCTTCTCTCCTCTACTAAGATCATCACCTCCACTCCCTGCAGAGAGAAGAAGGAGCAACAGAGGAGATCAGTGAGTGTTTCCAGCCTCTGGAAGCTGAACATGAACATCTCATCTGTTTGTGAAACATCAGCTGACTAAGAAACATGGAGGCTGTCCCTGAACACATCTGGATGAAACTACTGAGAGAAGGACACATGTCCAGATGTGCTGAGTGGACTTCAGCAGAGCTTCTGCTCTGTAGAAAGACCACATGGTGACTAAATGTAATGATGGGCTGTGAAATCAGTGATTTGCAGGCTGCAGTCAGACTGATCTCAGAGCTGTGACTAAGATGAAACTGATCAGCTGTTTCCTGTTGAAATGAGAGAACAAAGAGTCTGAGATCAGATCTGATGCTCCACAGCTTGATGAATGAGGACCACTGTCTCTAGACATGGTGGAAGGCTGTCAGCTGGAATCCAGCTGCATTTCCTGGAGACATGAACACAACAACAACAGTCATCTTCACATGGACACAAACACAGGAACACAACAAGCTGCTGGCTCCTCTGATTGGCTGATTGTTGTCTTTGTGTCCAATCAGGAAGCCTGTCACCATTCTTCTCCCACTCAGAAGCTGCAGCTTTACTGGAAACACTGGATCTTTGCTTTGGTACCAACTGGGTTCAGAACAGTTCTGCTGACAGCAGCTGGACTCACTCCAACCATCTACTTACACAGATTTCAGTTTGTAGTCTGGACTCTTTACAAGATCCTGCAGCTGCTGAACATCTGACCCCTCCAGGTTGTTGTACCACAGGTTCAGTTCTGTCAGATGGGACGGGTTGGACTTCAGCGCCAAACACAGAGAATCACAGCTGATCTTTGACAAACTGCAGTTGTTTAATCTGAGTAAAGAATAAAAGATGTGAGCTGAAGCCACCAGGATGCAGGTTCTAACAGTCCAACAGAACCAGTTAAAGAACTCTCATTAATATTAATGACAACAAGCTGCTGCTTCAATAAAGACCTGCTGACTTCAGCTCTTCAACAACCAACAATATCAGAACTTTCAACAGTTAAAACTTGTTTAGCAGTTTATACAGTCCTGGGGTCTCATTTATAAAACTTTGTGTGGAATCTGTACTAAAAGTGAACGCCAAGAAAAAGAAAAAGTATGGCAAAAATATTCAGATTTATAAAACCATGCACTCACACACCAGCAGCCATTTTCCTTTCTAGATCACAGCTGTACCTGTACATTTGGTACCAGGTTCTGGCTCAGGTTCTGCTCTCTACACGCCCAGATTCAACCAGAAACGGTCGATGCAAAGCACCTCATGAATGTTAATGTGTATAAAATGTGTCAGCTGATCATTTTTTCATCATGGTGACGTGGCAGCCACGGAGAAAAAGCAAAGAAACGTTGGGAAAATTTCCCAGAGAGGCGTTTATTAAATGTGGAAATCAGAGGTAAAAGCTCAGATGTTGTCCACATTAAAACAAGTTAATAAGGTGTTAAAATAAGTTGTAAAAAAGTGAACAACGCTGTGCTCCGTGTTGAAATTCCCCTGTGGCTGTGGGTTCAGATCCACATTCAGAGGAGAGAGGTTTCCCCTCCATTATTACCCCCCCCCCCTTAAAAAGGTGATGACTGCCTGGGTGTGAGCAGAAAGCCTCCTTCTCTGCTCTCTGGGGGTTGGAGAGCTGCCTTTCAGCTCATCAGAGGGAGGTGGAGCCACTTTCCCCTGTGGGGAACAGCACAATGCATGCTGGGAGTCAGAAGCAGGATATTGGCCAGTCCTCATTATTGACTTTAGGAGCTGAAAGCCCTAGAACCAGAACCTGGTACTGTGACATGTTGTGTCTGAGTGTTTTAGTCAGTAAAATCCTTCCAGAGCTTCTAAAAGTGCTGAAGCATCAATCAGGGATTATATATTTGTTCCTGTCAGATAGATTCCAGGAGCTGAAATTCACTTTTCTAAACTGGGTTGAATCCCCTCTGACCCTCTTCACATGAGGGGGATTTATACACACTGGGGGTCCGAATGCTGTCCGGTTCTGACTTGAGATCAGGGCTCAGACTCAGTTACACAGAGAGACAACATTAAAAACTGGCTCCAAGTCCAGGAACAAACTCAGGAAATATTTATTAGAATAGAAGATCTGAACTTTGATTTTCAGCTGAATTATATCCAACTATTCACAGAAATATAAACTCATCTATTTTAAAATCATCCTGTAGAAAATGTAGAAAAAGTGTTTTAATTAAGTTTTAAAGAGATTAAAAACATTCAAATAAATGAAATATCAGTATTTTTCATTTCTTCTATTTTCCTCTTTCTCAGTTCTAGATAAAAACTCAGTGTGGATCAGTAGAATATCAGCCAGATGTCTGCAGTTTAGTGTCAACACAACTTTCACATCACAAATATCAGAACTAAAACATGGAGTCTGACCTCAATATCTGTAGTTTGCAGAGGGGAGTCTGGAGAAAACCACAGAGCTCCTTCACTCCAGCATCTTTCAGGTCTTTGTTTACACTCAGGTCCAGTTCTGTCAGATGGGAGGGGTTGGACTTCAGAGCCAATACCACAGAAGAACAGCTGATCTCTGACAAACTGCAGTTAATCAATCTGAATAAAGAATAAAAGATGTGAGCTGAAGCCAACAGGATGCAGGTTAAAACTGAAATATGAACAAATAAATAATAAAATGTAGAAAATTAATTTCCCTGAATGTAAAAGTCCCAGAAACATGATGAACTGATGTCTGATATTTGATCCAGTAGAACTGATTTAAAGAGTTAAACCCAGCAGAACCAGAACATGTTATCATGACGTGTTGTTAGAATATTTCAGTCGGGCCTTCAGTGGTTCTGAGCTGGAACCAAACTGGACTTTAATAAGCAAAGTGTGACATCAGAGCTGTTAATTAATGCTGCTGTGATTGAATGGAAGCAGCTCATTTTCACAGTGACAGTAACCTTCTATTGAGGGGAACTGAGGGATTTATCTGAAGGATCAACAGCTGCAATAATTACACTTCACTCATTTCTAAACACATGAATACATGACTGAGAACAGAAGCGCTTCTACCTGTTCTACTGTCACACAGGATGCTGCATCACAAACAGAACCAGTCTGATATCAATGTTATCAGCAAAGAAAGCAGAACAAATTCCCAACAAACATCAGATTTCTTCATCCAACCATCCAAGCTGAGATTTAACTGGAGGCCAACAGTTCAGAGCTCAATGTTGCTTCAGTCCAGAAGGTGGAGCCCAGAACAAATGGACCTTTTCCAGTTTTTACTCTGCAGAACATCTGGACCACATTCAGACTCTTCAGGAAAAATGCTGCTTATTTTTTCCTGGACTTTCCTGCTTGTGTCTCTGACTCCTTTATTGTCGGCTATATTAGATGATGCTGGATTCATGGTGAGGATATTTACAGAGAGTCTGCAGTCATTTCAACAAGTCCTCCCATTGTTTAGATCCTGGCTCACTGAAAAGGGCTCCTAGAAAGTAGAGCTGAACAATATCAGGAGAACATGGCTGTACAACCAGCAGACAGGACCCACCGGACTCTGCTTAGGAACATTTTTACTCCAACTTCCCAGAAACCCCTACACCACTCCCATATCTGTCATGGTGGTTCATCTGGACCTTTTCTCTCCACGGTTCTGACCTCCTCAACCCTCTTTCTCCTAGAAATCCATCATCCTGCCTGTCTGGGTCATCTTGGGGTTCTGGGACCTCCTGTAGTTTGGCTGCTGGGCCGAACCAACAAACTCCAGCAAGAAGCTCCTTCTAACAGCTCCAACACTGAACATCTCTAGCTGGGCAGTCTTTCCATGAAGCTTTCTGCTTTCAGCCACATCCACCACACTCTTTTCCTCCCAGCTTCTCTGGCTTTGGTCCCGTTCTGACTGCTGCCGGGTCTGGCTCTTTATTTTTCTCATCTTGGTCCTTCTGGCGTCCATGTTGGATCTGCTCCCCTCTGCTGTGCTGCTGAGCAGAACTGTTTATGGTTCTTCACAGTTTCCCTCTGCTGGACTTTTTCTTTGGCCTTTGTGAGCGTTAACTCAGAGTCCATTGGTACCGGTTCAGACAGCTTTATGTCCTTTTATCCCAGCTACAGTTCTGGCCCGTATGAGTTCTTCTTCCAGTTCTCCAGAACCACAGTTTCCTGCCAGTTTGTGTCCAGCTGTAATAAATGGTTCTGCTCTCTCTCCATCTTGGTGACGTCTGGAACTGAACTGGGCTCTTTTAAAGATGATGGAGGATTTCCCCACATAGTGCTGCTCAAACACAGCTTTTCCAGCTCCAGGCATCTTTTCTCTGCTCTAGTCAAAGGTCCAACAGCTAAAATGTCATCTGCAGCTTCTCCCACAGCAAACAGGAGTGAACTAACTTGATCTTCCTCACATTTCTCATCTAGAGCTGCTGCAGTCTGAAACCTCTCCAATCTTCTGGCCCACCTCGCCCGTTCTGCAGGACAGGAGAAGTCCAACGGTTCTGGAGGGGTTACTTGTACTGCCGTCTCCATCTTTGTTCTTCTATCCCTGGTTTCCTCACCTTCAGGATGTAAACCTCTGGATGTGTTGTCTCTCGGTACCTCTCCCTCAGCCCACATGGGCCCGTCAGGACCACATCCTAGCAACACCAGCAGCTATAGTGAGGTGGTCAGCTTAGCGCTGGCTTTCAGTAGTGATGGTCTGCTTGAAGCTGAAGCTCTGGAGCATTTGTCAGAAACAGCAACACAGTCCTTCAGAAGAACTTTGTTGGGGCTTGATTCATGGGGCCGGGTCATGGGTCAATGAAGTCCAAAGCTTCATTTGGGACGTCATTGATCTGGTGGTTCAGCACCTGCTTCATGGCTTTCAGCAGAAGTCCATCATGTGTAACAGCCGCTCCATGTAGCTCTATAATGAACCAGCAGGTTAAATAGGGATGTAGTACTATGGACCGGGCCCTGGAACCTTTAATCATGGCTCAGCGTACCACCTATTCACAGGAGATACTACTTGTTATTTATTTAGATTTCTCCTCAATAATTACTGTTTAGTTTAATGCTGCTGCCTCCACTTAGCAGCAATTTATCAATTTATAAACCTTAGATAACCTACGAAGAATTAAACTTTAGTCCATTCTAATCTGATGTTAGAAACACTCCCATGAAATAGAAAATAAAGTAATATATAACTGGAAAACAAAACAGAGATCCAGGAAATATGTTTAGATGAATATTTTAGTAAAACAATAATAATTAAATAAAAATAATTCCAATTACACCAAATGTGATCTCAGCAGTGTCACAATAGTTTCTAACAATATTCACCTCTCAGGTTTATCAGGTCAAACTGCTCTCAGTCCAAAACATCACTTATCAGGTCAGCTAATATTGACTAAATACGGATAATTGAAGCCAGAATAAAGCGCTGCAGGCCTGAGTCGTTGCTTGGGTTTGTTGTGGCTAAAAACAAACATCCAGTTCACTTGCTGAGCAAACCAACTAAAATCAAGTGAACTTGTTAGGTTCATGGAGCCCAAATCCTTTAGAGTTTGGACTGGATGGGGAAGGCTAGATGGGGGATCCCTTTAATGTGCAGCTGGTCCAGATGAGGAGGCAGGTGAGGGCAAAGGTCAACCCTCAAGGTCGTCCAGGGCAGCAACATGTGAAGCCAAAGCAGCTGAATAACCAACGTCTGCTCTTCCAGCGGGTCCAAAGATTGGCTCCTGGTCCACTCTGGACATCAGCAGCTCTTAGCTCCTATTCAGTTATTTACAAAACTCATTTTCTTCTGATATCGAGTCAGTAAGAGTTTAACTGGCCAATAATGTTAGAAATTATTCAATATACAGTAAAACCAGCTGCTACCTCATTTAAATACATGCTAATAGTGCTTAGCAATGCTAACTTTGGCTCAAAGCATCATTCTGAAGCAGCAGAAAACACAAAGACTTTTATCTTCAGTTTGCTTCTTAAAGTCTGTTACTTGTCTGTAACTTTGCATTAACCTCAGTAGTAGACAGCTTTAATCTCTCATCATTATAATTCTGCTCCACACCGGGCCCTCTGGCTTGTCTGCTCATGCCTGTGCATATTCTCAATCATCAGAGTCATGGCAACTACAACAGGATTAAATCCAAGGTTAGCAGACTTTCACTCAGTTTCTGTGAAAACGTTTCAACACCTGATCCAGGAGTCTTTGACAATCCTGGAGGCTCTCAGTTGAGCAACGTGGAGTTTAGGAGTTGCTGTTTTTAGGCAATAAATCCTGGCAGGAAGTTGGAAACAGAAAGAAACTTTAACTGGAGCAAAGCAGTGAAGAAGAAAGCAGACTTTACCATGAAGATCCTCAGTGTGGATCAGTAGAATATCAGCCAGATGTCTGCAGTTTAGTGTCAACACAACTTTCACATCACAAATATCAGAACTAAAACATGGAGTCTGACCTCAATATCTGTAGTTTGCAGAGGGGAGTCTGGAGAAAACCACAGAGCTCCTTCACTCCAGCATCTTTCAGGTCTTTGTTGTCACTCAGGTCCAGTTCTGTCAGATGGGAGGGGTTGGACTTCAGAGCCAAAACCACAGAAGAACAGCTGATCTCTGACAAACTGCAGTCCTTCAATCTGAATAAAGAATAAAAGATGTGAGCTGAAGCCAACAGGATGCAGGTTAAAACTGAAATATGAACAAATAATTATTAAAATGTAGAAAATTAATTTCCCTGAATGTAAAAGTCCCAGAAACATGATGAACTGATGTCTGATATTTGATCCAGTAGAACTGATTTAAAGAGTTAAACCCAGCAGAACCAGAACATGTTATCATGACGTGTTGTTAGAATATTTCAGTCGGGCCTTCAGTGGTTCTGAGCTGGAACCAAACTGGACTTTAATAAGCAAAGTGTGACATCAGAGCTGTTAATTAATGCTGCTGTGATTGAATGGAAGCAGCTCATTTTCACAGTGACAGTAACCTTCTATTGAGGGGAACTGAGGGATTTATCTGAAGGATCAACAGCTGCAATAATTACACTTCACTCATTTCTAAACACATGAATACATGACTGAGAACAGAAGCGCTTCTACCTGTTCTACTGTCACACAGGATGCTGCATCACAAACAGAACCAGTCTGATATCAATGTTATCAGCAAAGAAAGCAGAACAAATTCCCAACAAACATCAGATTTCTTCATCCAACCATCCAAGCTGAGATTTAACTGGAGGCCAACAGTTCAGAGCTCAATGTTGCTTCAGTCCAGAAGGTGGAGCCCAGAACAAATGGACCTTTTCCAGTTTTTACTCTGCAGAACATCTGGACCACATTCAGACTCTTCAGGAAAAATGCTGCTTATTTTTTCCTGGACTTTCCTGCTTGTGTCTCTGACTCCTTTATTGTCGGCTATATTAGATGATGCTGGATTCATGGTGAGGATATTTACAGAGAGTCTGCAGTCATTTCAACAAGTCCTCCCATTGTTTAGATCCTGGCTCACTGAAAAGGGCTCCTAGAAAGTAGAGCTGAACAATATCAGGAGAACATGGCTGTACAACGAGCAGACAGGACCCACCGGACTCTGCTTAGGAACATTTTTACTCCAACTTCCCAGAAACCCCTACACCACTCCCATATCTGTCATGGTGGTTCATCTGGACCTTTTCTCTCCACGGTTCTGACCTCCTCAACCCTCTTTCTCCTAGAAATCCATCATCCTGCCTGTCTGGGTCATCTTGGGGTTCTGGGACCTCCTGTAGTTTGGCTGCTGGGCCGAACCAACAAACTCCAGCAAGAAGCTCCTTCTAACAGCTCCAACACTGAACATCTCTAGCTGGGCAGTCTTTCCATGAAGCTTTCTGCTTTCAGCCACATCCACCACACTCTTTTCCTCCCAGCTTCTCTGGCTTTGGTCCCGTTCTGACTGCTGCCGGGTCTGGCTCTTTATTTTTCTCATCTTGGTCCTTCTGGCGTCCATGTTGGATCTGCTCCCCTCTGCTGTGCTGCTGAGCAGAACTGTTTATGGTTCTTCACAGTTTCCCTCTGCTGGACTTTTTCTTTGGCCTTTGTGAGCGTTAACTCAGAGTCCATTGGTACCGGTTCAGACAGCTTTATGTCCTTTTATCCCAGCTACAGTTCTGGCCCGTATGAGTTCTTCTTCCAGTTCTCCAGAACCACAGTTTGCTGCCAGTTTGTGTCCAGCTGTAATAAATGGTTCTGCTCTCTCTCCATCTTGGTGACGTCTGGAACTGAACTGGGCTCTTTTAAAGATGATGGAGGATTTCCCCACATAGTGCTGCTCAAACACAGCTTTTCCAGCTCCAGGCATCTTTTCTCTGCTCTAGTCAAAGGTCCAACAGCTAAAATGTCATCTGCAGCTTCTCCCACAGCAAACAGGAGTGAACTAACTTGATCTTCCTCACATTTCTCATCTAGAGCTGCTGCAGTCTGAAACCTCTCCAATCTTCTGGCCCACCTCGCCCGTTCTGCAGGACAGGAGAAGTCCAACGGTTCTGGAGGGGTTACTTGTACTGCCGTCTCCATCTTTGTTCTTCTATCCCTGGTTTCCTCACCTTCAGGATGTAAACCTCTGGATGTGTTGTCTCTCGGTACCTCTCCCTCAGCCCACATGGGCCCGTCAGGACCACATCCTAGCAACACCAGCAGCTATAGTGAGGTGGTCAGCTTAGCGCTGGCTTTCAGTAGTGATGGTCTGCTTGAAGCTGAAGCTCTGGAGCATTTGTCAGAAACAGCAACACAGTCCTTCAGAAGAACTTTGTTGGGGCTTGATTCATGGGGCCGGGTCATGGGTCAATGAAGTCCAAAGCTTCATTTGGGACGTCATTGATCTGGTGGTTCAGCACCTGCTTCATGGCTTTCAGCAGAAGTCCATCATGTGTAACAGCCGCTCCATGTAGCTCTATAATGAACCAGCAGGTTAAATAGGGATGTAGTACTATGGACCGGGCCCTGGAACCTTTAATCATGGCTCAGCGTACCACCTATTCACAGGAGATACTACTTGTTATTTATTTAGATTTCTCCTCAATAATTACTGTTTAGTTTAATGCTGCTGCCTCCACTTAGCAGCAATTTATCAATTTATAAACCTTAGATAACCTACGAAGAATTAAACTTTAGTCCATTCTAATCTGATGTTAGAAACACTCCCATGAAATAGAAAATAAAGTAATATATAACTGGAAAACAAAACAGAGATCCAGGAAATACATTTAGATGAATATTTTAGTAAAACAAGAATAATTAAATAAAAATAATTCCAATCACACCAAATGTGATCTCAGCAGTGTCACAATAGTTTCTAACAATATTCACCTCTCAGGTTTATCAGGTCAAACTGCTCTCAGTCCAAAACATCACTTATCAGGTCAGCTAATATTGACTAAATACGGATAATTGAAGCCAGAATAAAGCGCTGCAGGCCTGAGTCGTTGCTTGGGTTTGTTGTGGCTAAAAACAAACATCCAGTTCACTTGCTGAGCAAACCAACTAAAATCAAGTGAACTTGTTAGGTTCATGGAGCCCAAATCCTTTAGAGTTTGGACTGGATGGGGAAGGCTAGATGGGGGATCCCTTTAATGTGCAGCTGGTCCAGATGAGGAGGCAGGTGAGGGCAAAGGTCAACCCTCAAGGTCGTCCAGGGCAGCAACATGTGAAGCCAAAGCAGCTGAATAACCAACATCTGCTCTTCCAGCTGAAGAAGGAACCAGACTTTACCATGAAGATCCTCAGTGTGGATCAGTAGAATATCAGCCAGATGTCTGCAGTTTAGTGTCAACACAACTTTCACATCACAAATATCAGAACTAAAACATGGAGTCTGACCTCAATATCTGTAGTTTGCAGAGGGGAGTCTGGAGAAAACCACAGAGCTCCTTCACTCCAGCATCTTTCAGGTTGTTGTCACTCAGGTCCAGTTCTGTCAGATGGGAGGGGTTGGACTTCAGAGCCAAAACCACAGAAGAACAGCTGATCTCTGACAAACTGCAGTTCTTCAATCTGAATAAAGAATAAAAGATGTGAGCTGAAGCCACCAGGATGCAGGTTAAAACTGAAATATGAACAAATAATTATTAAAATGTAGAAAATTAATTTCCCTGAATGTAAAAGTCCCAGAAACATGATGAACTGATGTCTGATATTTGATCCAGTAGAACTGATTTAAAGAGTTAAACCCAGCAGAACCAGAACATGTTATCATGACGTGTTGTTAGAATATTTCAGTCGGGCCTTCAGTGGTTCTGAGCTGGAACCAAACTGGACTTTAATAAGCAAAGTGTGACATCAGAGCTGTTAATTAATGCTGCTGTGATTGAATGGAAGCAGCTCATTTTCACAGTGACAGTAACCTTCTATTGAGGGGAACTGAGGGATTTATCTGAAGGATCAACAGCTGCAATAATTACACTTCACTCATTTCTAAACACATGAATACATGACTGAGAACAGAAGCGCTTCTACCTGTTCTACTGTCACACAGGATGCTGCATCACAAACAGAACCAGTCTGATATCAATGTTATCAGCAAAGAAAGCAGAACAAATTCCCAACAAACATCAGATTTCTTCATCCAACCATCCAAGCTGAGATTTAACTGGAGGCCAACAGTTCAGAGCTCAATGTTGCTTCAGTCCAGAAGGTGGAGCCCAGAACAAATGGACCTTTTCCAGTTTTTACTCTGCAGAACATCTGGACCACATTCAGACTCTTCAGGAAAAATGCTGCTTATTTTTTCCTGGACTTTCCTGCTTGTGTCTCTGACTCCTTTATTGTCGGCTATATTAGATGATGCTGGATTCATGGTGAGGATATTTACAGAGAGTCTGCAGTCATTTCAACAAGTCCTCCCATTGTTTAGATCCTGGCTCACTGAAAAGGGCTCCTAGAAAGTAGAGCTGAACAATATCAGGAGAACATGGCTGTACAACCAGCAGACAGGACCCACCGGACTCTGCTTAGGAACATTTTTACTCCAACTTCCCAGAAACCCCTACACCACTCCCATATCTGTCATGGTGGTTCATCTGGACCTTTTCTCTCCACGGTTCTGACCTCCTCAACCCTCTTTCTCCTAGAAATCCATCATCCTGCCTGTCTGGGTCATCTTGGGGTTCTGGGACCTCCTGTAGTTTGGCTGCTGGGCCGAACCAACAAACTCCAGCAAGAAGCTCCTTCTAACAGCTCCAACACTGAACATCTCTAGCTGGGCAGTCTTTCCATGAAGCTTTCTGCTTTCAGCCACATCCACCACACTCTTTTCCTCCCAGCTTCTCTGGCTTTGGTCCCGTTCTGACTGCTGCCGGGTCTGGCTCTTTATTTTTCTCATCTTGGTCCTTCTGGCGTCCATGTTGGATCTGCTCCCCTCTGCTGTGCTGCTGAGCAGAACTGTTTATGGTTCTTCTCAGTTTCCCTCTGCTGGACTTTTTCTTTGGCCTTTGTGAGCGTTAACTCAGAGTCCATTGGTACCGGTTCAGACAGCTTTATGTCCTTTTATCCCAGCTACAGTTCTGGCCCGTATGAGTTCTTCTTCCAGTTCTCCAGAACCACAGTTTCCTGCCAGTTTGTGTCCAGCTGTAATAAATGGTTCTGCTCTCTCTCCATCTTGGTGACGTCTGGAACTGAACTGGGCTCTTTTAAAGATGATGGAGGATTTCCCCACATAGTGCTGCTCAAACACAGCTTTTCCAGCTCCAGCCATCTTTTCTCTGCTCTAGTCAAAGGTCCAACAGCTAAAATGTCATCTGCAGCTTCTCCCACAGCAAACAGGAGTGAACTAACTTGATCTTCCTCACATTTCTCATCTAGAGCTGCTGCAGTCTGAAACCTCTCCAATCTTCTGGCCCACCTCGCCCGTTCTGCAGGACAGGAGAAGTCCAACGGTTCTGGAGGGGTTACTTGTACTGCCGTCTCCATCTTTGTTCTTCTATCCCTGGTTTCCTCACCTTCAGGATGTAAACCTCTGGATGTGTTGTCTCTCGGTACCTCTCCCTCAGCCCACATGGGCCCAGTCAGGACCACATCCTAGCAACACCAGCAGCTATAGTGAGGTGGTCAGCTTAGCGCTGGCTTTCAGTAGTGATGGTCTGCTTGAAGCTGAAGCTCTGGAGCATTTGTCAGAAACAGCAACACAGTCCTTCAGAAGAACTTTGTTGGGGCTTGATTCATGGGGCCGGGTCATGGGTCAATGAAGTCCAAAGCTTCATTTGGGACGTCATTGATCTGGTGGTTCAGCACCTGCTTCATGGCTTTCAGCAGAAGTCCATCATGTGTAACAGCCGCTCCATGTAGCTCTATAATGAACCAGCAGGTTAAATAGGGATGTAGTACTATGGACCGGGCCCTGGAACCTTTAATCATGGCTCAGCGTACCACCTATTCACAGGAGATACTACTTGTTATTTATTTAGATTTCTCCTCAATAATTACTGTTTAGTTTAATGCTGCTGCCTCCACTTAGCAGCAATTTATCAATTTATAAACCTTAGATAACCTACGAAGAATTAAACTTTAGTCCATTCTAATCTGATGTTAGAAACACTCCCATGAAATAGAAAATACTACATAATTATAAAACAAAACTGAGATCCAGAAAATACGTTTTGGTGCGTATTTTATTAGAACAATAATAATTAAATTAAAAATAATTCCAATCACACCAAATGTGATCTCAGCAGTGTCACAATAGTTTCTAACAATATTCACCTCTCAGGTTTATCAGGTCAAACTGCTCTCAGTCCAAAACATCACTTATCAGGTCAGCTAAAATTGACTAAATACGGATAATTGAAGCCAGAATAAAGCGCTGCAGGCCTGAGTCGTTGCTTGGGTTTGTTGTGGCTAAAAACAAACATCCAGTTCACTTGCTGAGCAAACCAACTAAAATCAAGTGAACTTGTTAGGTTCATGGAGCCCAAATCCTTTAGAGTTTGGACTGGATGGGGAAGGCTAGATGGGGGATCCCTTTAATGTGCAGCTGGTCCAGATGAGGAGGCAGGTGAGGGCAAAGGTCAACCCTCAAGGTCATCCAGGGCAGCAACATGTGAAGCCAAAGCAGCTGAATAACCAACATCTGCTCTTCCAGCGGGTCCAAAGATTGGCTCCTGGTCCACTCTGGACATCAGCAGCTCTTAGCTCCTATTCATTTATTTACAAAACTCATTTTCTTCTCATATCGAGTCAGTAAGAGTTTAACTGGACAATAATGTTAGAAATTATTCAATATACAGTAAAACCAGCTGCTACCTCATTGAAATACATGCTAATAGTTCTTAGCAATGCTAACTTTGGCTCAAAGCATCATTCTGAAGCAGCAGAAAACACAAAGACTTTTATCTTCAGTTTGCTTCTTAAAGTCTGTTACTTGTCTGTAACTTTGCATTAACCTCAGTAGTAGACAGCTTTAATCTCTCATCGTTATAATTCTGCTCCACACCGGGCCCTCTGGCTTGTCTGCTCATGCCTGTGCATATTCTCAATCATCAGAGTCATGGCAACTACAACAGGATTAAATCCAAGGTTAGCAGACTTTCACTCAGTTTCTGTGAAAACATTTCAACACCTGATCCAGGAGTCTGACAATCCTGGAGGCTCTCAGTTGAGCAACGTGGAGTTTAGGAGTTGCTGTTTTTAGGCAATAAATCCTGGCAGGAAGTTGGAAACAGAAAGAAACTTTAACTGGAGCAGTGAAGAAGAAAGCAGACTTTGCCATGAAGATCCTCAGTGTGGATCAGTAGAATATCAGCCAGATGTCTGCAGTTTAGTGTCAACACAACTTTCACATCACAAATATCAGAACTAAAACATGGAGTCTGACCTCAATATCTGTAGTTTGCAGAGGGGAGTCTGGAGAAAACCACAGAGCTCCTTCACTCCAGCATCTTTCAGGTTGTTTAAGCTCAGGTCCAGTTCTGTCAGATGGGAGGGGTTGGACTTCAGAGCCAAAACCAGAGAAGAACAGCTGATCTCTGACAAACTGCAGCCAATTAATCTGAATAAAGAATAAAAGATGTGAGCTGAAGCCAACAGAATGCAGGTTAAAACTGAAAAATGAACAAATAAATATTAAAATGTAGAAAATGAATTTCCCTGAATGTAAAAGTCCCAGAAACATGATGAACTGATGTCTGATATTTGATCCAGTAGAACTGATTTAAAGAGTTAAACCCAGCAGAACCAGAACATGTTATCATGACGTGTGAAGGTCCAGATCAAGGTGTGTTTCTCAGCAGTGGCGGCTGGTGATGAAGATGTTCTGGGGTTAGGGTTGGGGGGGGGCACTAGAGGTTGGAGATTACCACACAACAATAAACTCTACTTGAACATAAATCCATCCATGATCACTTGCTGCTGCTGGATATTTAAGTCTGATCGCTCTGGCGTCTGTTTAAAATGCTGCTGTCTTCTAGTCTGGGTCAGGGTTCTGGTAGAACAGTGGTTCTCAGACCCATAATGTTCTAAACATGGATCATTTAACACGGTTTCAGCTCAGATTGTTCTGGATTTATCTTCAACCTAAACCAGCAGCCTGCATGGAGGGTTTTCTCTAAGGAAACATGGCGTCTGTTTAAAGTTCTGCTCATTCAGTCCCTGATCACTGAACATTGGTCCGATGTTCTGCTGCTGGGCTCAGATGTTCTCCATCATACTGGGTCAGTTGTTCTCAGTGGGTCTCTGTGTGTCTGGTGGGTCATTCTGAGAACTAAAACCTACGATGAGGAGACTTTCTCCACCTCTGGCCCTCAGCTGTGGATCAGCCTTCCTGAAGACCTGAGGGCAGCTCAGAGGTTTAAATAAATAATAATCATCTGGATTTTTATTTCCATCTTTGTGAACCAATGAAGAAGTCACGTGGCTCACCGGGGATACCCAAGAGAGAGTTGGAGCAGATGAAGAAAACAAACATTAGGCTTAAGCCATGGATTAATGATGAAAGTATTAGCTCCTTCTGACGTGTACCGGGTAAGTTAATGCCAGAGGGATATAACGGAGAGAATGGTGACACTCCCATAGACTTCTATAGAAAGAATGGAATGAAGTCACGTGGCTCATGCAGCTGCAAATAGCTCCAAACAGATAGTTCCTGCACGGTTGGAGATTGTAACTGCAACGGTCTCTTCCTACTCTCCTCGAGAATGAAACCAAACTAATTGTCTTTGTGTCTTTCTTTCCCTGTGTAGTATGATGTTCTAGGTGCTTAGACCTGACAGCAGTTCATTCTCTGTGTTTCGCAGTAATTTTCTCCAGTAAGTTGATAAAATTACAACATTTTTCGCATTTTGAAGCTTTAGCTGTCTGCTCCATAGTAAAATAAGTCAACAGTGACATTTCATGTAGCCAGTCCGGACGGATTTAAACGGGTAGTAATAAGTAATAGTAATATCATCTTTATTGTCATTGAAACATTTATTACAACGAAATTTGTTCTCTGCTTTTAACCCATCACCCTTGGGGAGCAGTGAGCAGCCATGTGCGGCGCCCGGGGGTTAAGGGTCTTGCTCAGGGACCCAGAGTGCAGGCACTGGGGATCGAACCGGGTTCTTGCATCCTTCTCTGAGTGCAAGCGCGCTGCTCTAACCACTAGGCCAACACTCCCCAAGTATTAAAGGGTGTAGCCCTTTAATACTCACAAATTAAATGAATGGGCTCTGGATTCTATCAGTCTCTTCAATGTTTAATTAAAAGTATTTTTTGGGATTTATGCACGGTATTCAATTTTAGCACTAAACACTGAAATTATGAGGCACAGACTAAATCACCACCTGACACAAGGTAGAAAGTGTTAATACCCCCCCACCCCCTTTTTATTTAAAATTAAAAAGGTGAATAAAATAAATGTACTTTAGGACCTTTAAATGAAATAAAGACAACTACCAAGCTCTTGTCAGTTCTTCTAGCATTTAAGTTAATACTATTTGCTTACATTTTTATTAATTAAAACTAAAGCCGGCAAAACCCAAGCTAACCCTGCATTGCAGGCCTGTTTCAATGATTGTGACTATGGAGACCAAACTCAGTGGTTGCTTCACTCAAAGAGCAAATAATAAAAACTAAAAAGGTACCTTGTGCCAGATGAATAATAATCCTGTCCCGTAACATAAGACCTTTTCACAGTGACGTCATGCAACTTCCGTTCTGCTGTGAAGCAGGGTATCTTTATTTCCGCTTTCTCCGCGAGCAGTGTTTTTACATAGGGAATTCACAAAGTCCCTCACCAATCTACCCAAATTTGGTTTGGGAGAATTGCACAGACTGGTACAAAAGCTTTCTGACACACCAGCCTCCAAACTCGACAAAGATTACAAGTTCTTTGTGGAACAATACCTTTTCGATTGTGAAGGTAAGAGTTTTGTCTTCTTAGCTCTGTTTTTAGCACAGATGCTAGGATAATGATAGCTATGCTACCAACATGACTTTTGTCATTTATTAGTTTTCTATTTCTCCATTATATTGCTACGCTAGCTTTATTGCTATATCAGCTATTCTGTTTCACAGCTTTTAGCCAATGAGTCACACCAGGGATATAGTTGATGTATAATGTTGAGCCTTTTCATACTTTGTTTTAGAACAGTGTCAATGCTGTTGGACACTTGGTCACAGTTAGAGCACGCTGTCACAGGTCTATGAATAAAAATGAGGAGCCTCTTTCCCTTCAGCTTTTTCTTTTTGTGTAGTATTTTACTGAGGTTGCAGACTTTGCAGTATCCCACAAAATTCCTCTGTGGGTTCAGTGTGTTTCTCAGTCTCATCAATAGATTTGGAGCCTCAATTAATAAAATAATTCTGCCCATTCCTGTTAAAACTGTGATAGTTTAGGACATCAAAGACTGAGAAAGACGCTGTCAATAATGTTGAATGCACATTGCATGCACATTAATAATCAGTTCATTATAGTATTTATGGATTATGCTGCTGTCGGGGCAAACCCCTTGTGTCCTATACTGTTATTTTTCAGGAACTGACCAAAAAAACATGGATTTTAAAAAACTTCAGACATCACACTTCATATATTTTAGTTATTTATTACATAGATACTTCATAGCAGCTCTGTCCATTTTACCTTTTACCTGTCCTGTTTATCCTGCTGTCTTGCTCCGGTTCCCCTCTGCCTTACAGAAGAACCTGCTGCTGAGCTCTGGTGGGTTCTCCCCTGAACTGTCAATTCTCTGCCGAGCTGTGAACCCTGCTGCCTGTTCCTGGTTCCAAGAAGTCTCTCTCCGGGCCGTCAGCTCCTGCCAACACCATCACCCTGTTCCCGTGCAGTTCTACCTCGCTGGTTACATCACCCTCCATCCCATCAAACCTTCAATAAAGACTTTCATTTTAAGTCCCGTGTGTGGTTCTGGGTTCATCCATAGACAAATTAGACTTAGACAACTTTATTTGTCATTTTGTATGCACAGAGTGCGTACAGAACAAAATTCTGTTTGCATACAGCTTGAGAATTACAGTAAATTACAGGATAAAGTGCAGCAGTGATTTAACTGTAAACAATTGAAATGTAAACAATGCAGGAGAAAGAGACAGTATGCGATCACAGTGTACAGGTGAGTATTTTTAAAAACCATTTGTATGTGGAGAAATTAATTTCTCAGATTAATTTCCTTTCATTAACAAATTGATTTTGACAGCTCTAGGGAAAAGCTAAATAAACTTATAACTCAATTATCTTTAAGAAAGAAAGATGGAGTTTAATTTGTTAAAGACCACTTGCAGAAACAGGTCTCCTCGGAAGAGAAGTGCTGACTGCAGGCGAAAGTGCTGCCGCAAAGGATTTTAAAATTTGGCCCCTCGTCTCTTATTGCAGTCACCCAATGGCTCCAGTCTCAGCATCAGCCGGGAAGTCGTGAAAACTGAGATATGGAAAGTTTTTTTTGTTGTTCGAACACTGTGGGACACTGCAGTAGCAGTTTCTCTGTGATTGAGCCATGCTTGGTGGATAATATGCTGCTGAGAGATGGACACAAGGGGAGAAAAAATAGATTAATTATAATACTTTTTAAAACCTTTATTTAACCAGATAAACTCCCATTGAGATTAAGATCTCTTTTTCAAAGGTTGATCTGACTAAGAGGTCAGCAGCACATGTCATTACTAATACAGTATAATAAAACAATTTCAGGCTTCTACTTAAAATATACAGTATTTTGCACAACAAAAAAAAGTGCATTAATATAAGTGCAAATAATATTATGAAGAAAATTCATTATAATACACAGAAAATTCAGAAACAGAAGTACTGTCCAATAGACCCACGGCATTTTTTTAGGAATGAACAAAAAGATTCAAATGGAATAAGATCTTTTTAATTCAGTGACTGCAATTATATATAACATGTCACCATAATCAAGTAAGGGGAACAATGTAGCAGATAAATGTCTCTTTTTTCACTCAGTGAACAGGATTTATTTCTATAATAGCAAAGCTACAGTAATCATTTTATAACATCTACATCAGATTACTGACAGGTAAAGTAAGCTAACAAGCTGCTGCATGTTAGCTTTGATCTTCATGTTACTGTCCCGATCAAAGCATCTATATAACAGCAATGATCGCTACAAATACTAAGGAAAATAAAGATAGTCAATGCGACACATTGTGGTCTCAGTCTTACCTTATGAAATCGCGCTGATTATCAGTGAAACATGTCTTCACCTCCCGAATTTTCTATGTAAAAGCATGTAGCCGGAAGTAAAGATACCCTGCTCCGCTTCAAAACGGAAGTTGAGTGACGTCATGTAAAAAGGGTCTATTCCTCGTTGTCCAGTTGGGTAAAGATACTCTACAAGCTACTAGGTCCAGCTGAGTTAGCAAACGGCAGCCTAGAGTCCATTAGCTAGCTATTTAGCATCGGCTAGTTACTATGGTAAGCTAGCGGCAAAACACAGTCCAAAAAGCTTTGAGTAGAAACTTCTCTGTCTTCTACCTCGGACTTAAGCACACTTACTCACTGTGGATTATCGTGGGGACAAACCGCGGCACAAATTACCGTTTATAGTCCAAAAAACAAGCCAGTTTAACATGGGGATATTGTCTTATGGACGCCGAACCGGATCTCTGTGGCTTCTCGTGCTGTGCTCTCAGCCAAACTCGCGATACATTAAATGACTGCCTCTGTGTAGGAAATTACACTTCTCATATGAACCATTATCAAAATTAACTACAACTATTCAAATAGATGTTTAAACTAGTGCTGTCAAACGATTAAAAATTTTAATCGCGATTAATTGTAACGTTTCTGGCACTGGAGCTGCTGATTGCAATCAGCACACCTGTGTCTGTCTCCGCCCTGGCTGCTTAAAAGCTCTGCTCCTCGCAGCCTCCAGTGCCAGAACGTCTCTAGCCATACGGTGAGCGCTTCCAGCCTTTTTTGAATTCCTGTCTGCCTGTCTGCCTCTCGACCTGTTTTACCTCTGTTTTTGGAAACCTGTCTGCCCCTTTTGGATTTGTCTGCCTGCCTGGGTCCTGCCTGTCAGCCTCAGAGAACTGGACTGCCTCGCCGTGTTTCTGACCCCAGCCTGTCCGTGAGTAAATACGAGTTCGCCTGCCCCCTGTCTGTCTGTGCTTTCTGGATTGTGACCTGGACCTGGACCTGGACGCTCTGTTGGATTCTCCCTTGGAAACCGCTGCCTGAGTTAAACGGATTTCCCCCTGACAAAGACCCGGACCGGACCTGGACTAAGAGCCCTGGATAACCCCCTCTCGGATGCCTTCGACATAAGGAGTCAGAGTTCTGCCCTCAGCACGTCCAGGTTAGTGACCCTACTTCTCTCTCACCAACCTGTCAATATCTGCTGGTCACTAATAACCTGACAACAGCCAGCTGCATGTATCGCTCCGCCTAGCTCCACTCACATACATCTGGGACACGGCCATAGGAATTGCCTTTACAGAAGGCTGGGCCTTATCAGAACTTCTTGCATATGATTGGATAAGCCACTTGTCTGTCATCTTTATCGACGTGCTATTTCAACCACTCACACCGAAGCTAACCCATGACGCTGTGAGAGCGACGCAGGAAAAAAACAACACAGAACAGCCGACATCTTGGATATAGCAACAGTGGAATCAGCGCAATGTCGGTAAATGATCAATGTCGTTTGTGCCATGAAAATGTGTGGATAAAAGGCAACATTGTGCACAGCAGACTTATTTTAAAAAAAGAAGCCAACCAAAAAAGTATAGACGAACGACTTACAGAACTCGGTTTAACATTGTTACAAGTTCAAGTAAGATCATGTCGTATATGCAACCGGTGCTTTCGCTTGATCGGCAGACTCGAAGATAGTCTGGAAAATCTTAGAAGATGGCAAAAAGCAGAAGAGGAACCGCTTTCTGAACAATCAACTGCATCACAAACATCAGTGAGTGCAAAGACGCCTGTCGCACATAAACGGGACAGGGAACCGACACCGTCGAAATGGCGTCCTCAACCCCGAACCCCCACTGCTCCCCCAGCTACTAAATTGTCGAGGCCAACAACTGAGACCAGAGCTCGACAAAGTGTCACTGAGGTAAGTACAAATCGTGAAACATAAGACAGGCAATAGCTAATGATGTAAACCACTGTAATGCAAGCACAACATGGAACAGTTCCCACGTTTGTAGTTTATTGTGATGCAGTTTGTCGACTACAGTTTGGGGGATGGGTTGTGTTAACGTTAGTCCCACTGAGCTATATAATACACTGGAGTGCTGATTTTGCCAAAAAACTGAAGTCACTGGCCGTTATCTTGCTTCTCCCTAATCTCACATAATCTCATAGGATTTGGTTGCAACAACAAGCAGTTTTCTGGCTGTGTGAAAACGTTTCACAGGTAATTTTACAGTCATGTACTAACATTATCAACTACTAGGAAATTAGGTGCTGAAATATTTTAAACGTTATTCATATGAAATATATATCTATGTTTGTATATACAGGACTGTCTCAGAAAATTCGAATATTGTGATAAAGTTTTTTATTTTCTGTAATGCAATTAAAAAACATGAAATGTCATACATTCTGGATTCATTACAAATCAACTGAAATATCGCAAGCCTTTTATTGTTTTAATATCGCTGATTATGACAGAAAATAAAGAACTTTATCACAATATTCACATTTTCTGTGACAGTCCTGTATATATATATATATATATATTAGGGCTGGGCAACGATTAAAATATTTAATCGCGATTAATCGCCCTGATTAATCGCGATTAATCGCGATTAATCGCATTGTATTTACAAACTCCAAGAATGAATTCAAAAGTAGTGTAAAGACCACTTTTATTTTAATGTTCTGCTGCCATATGAACAAAAGTGTTGTAACATTTGTAGCACTTATCAGTAACACATATTTAGTTTAAAGCTCAACTTAAACATGTAAAACAAAAAATAGCAATAATAATAAATTAAAGCTTATTGCCACTGACAGGGAATTATTTATGGGGAAAAAATCTACCAAAAACAGGCAATTTCTGAGGTAACAGCAGGGAGCAGCATTACCATTTTATGTTTAATACCAAAGTTTAACTTGGCAGTGGTTACAACTAACTTGTTTCTGTCATATTCCATGCTGGAAGAACTTTAAACTGAAATGCTTGCTAACTCGATATGCTTGCGTTGCTTGCGTTTATTTGACGTTGATACGCGGTTTTTTGTTGTTGTGCATATAGTGAATGGCAGGGAAAAACAGGCAAAAATACATGGATACTTTGAAACGAGAAGCGACTTCACCAACGGCGTCTAAGCAGACCCCCCCGCTCCGCTCCGCTCCGCACAAAACTTGTTCCGGCCGTCAACTCACCGCCTCGCCTAACGGGAAACACCGCCTTCCGCATGTCGGCTTTGTTTTTTTCCGGCCAGCACCTTTCTTCTTCTTTGCATCCGAGGTTTGGCTGACAGCGAGGTTATTGGCGCATTATCGCCACCTACTGTTCTGATTCAAACCCCTACACCGCAGCAACAGACCTTCACAAAATAAAAGCATGTGTGCAACATGCGTTAATGCGCGTTAAAGAAAATATCGCCGTTAATAGTCTAATGAGTTAACGCGAAATTAACGCGTTAACTTGCCCAGCCCTAATATATATATATATATATATATATATATATATATATATATATATATATATATATATATATATATATATATATATATATATATATATATATATATATATATATATTATGATATGAATAACATGTAAAATATTTCAGCACAGGACTTTCTCAGTACTTGATAGTTTTAGAACATAACATAAAAGTATGTGACATTTTAAAAGTTTTAAGCCCCCCTGAACATGAGAAAATCCTTGTTATTCGATGCTGCAGTGCACATATTCACTAGTTACTGGGGGAAAATAGGGAGTACCAATATGGCGGCTGGTGGCTTCACAGCGACTTGTTCTAACAGCGGGCTATTAGCACTCCAGGGTATAATATAGCTCAGTGGTTAGTCCCATGTAGCTAGCAATCGAAGTAGCCTATGGGACTAGTGCTATGTATGGTCAAATTGTACTTCAGGAAAAGTAGCTGCTAGTGTCCCATCATCCAAACAAAACAAAAATGAATGGCAGTAAAGTATGGCACAGTATACAACAAACATTATTATGCATGTAAACAATACTTACTAACTAAAGAAGATTTTGTTTTGTGTCTGTCTCAGGTGGTTATCTATTATCCCTCAAGGCCAAAGGGTGTCAGGATTGTATGTGAAGATGACACAGCAGGCATAGTGGAAGCCATCACAAAAAAGAACTGGAGCGTGGCTGCCAATCATCTTATCAGACACAAAGAACTCTTTGGACCACTCCGTGACAACATCCTGCAAATCTTAGAGGATGAGTGCAAGAATATCTGCAATCCCTTTACAGATTCTATGCTGTCCAAGTCATCAGCAGCAGATTTGAAGGCATTTTTATTTCAAAATTTGCAAGCAGATCTCCAGCGTTTGTCACCATTTTTGTTTTCAATATTTTTACGCATCACCAAACAGTCTGCTAATCCCGCTTGTGCTGCAGCAGCCATAGCTTTAAAAGGCAGGGAACCCCACTTGTCAGCCTTCTCATACTATGTCAATAGTGTCCTACAGTATGCTGGGGTGAAGAAGGCAGCCTTTAAAAGACTCAGTAAATTAGGCATAACAACGTATTACACCAGTGCTGTTAGAAAGCAAAAGGAACTGGCAAGTACATGCGGAGAGGATTTTCAGCTTCTGAAAGTAGCCAATGAAATATTCATCAAGGAAGATGAAGACACCAGCACAGCCAATGGTGGATCTGTTCCAGGAAGGGAAAACAAAGGTGCTAAAGGAGCTACCCAAACAAGCACACTCGATGACTCTGTGGGAGACCTGGATGAAGCCATGCTTAGCATGAAGCTGTTTGTCTCGTCAGGCAAGAAAGGCCAGTATTTAACGTTGTACAATTTGTTTATCCATTCAGCTGCTTGAGAGCTTTCTAATGATGTATAATAATTGTAAAAATATAAATCGCTGTCATTTACAGTGCCTTTGTAAGTACCAAAGGTCACTTACAATCTATGTTCCATTTCTGTTAAGGCTTGATGATTTATGTTTTTTTTCTTTATTGTTTGTTTCTTACACATGAACCTACTCAAGAGAACACCACTGTCACACAGCAGGCTATTGGTGTCACGACTACTCCTTTACAGATGGAGCAGCATCCGGGGTCTGACAATGTTACAGCTGTGTTAGCCTTCAGTACAGTAACAGACACTGAAATGGCAGATCTGGGCGTAGCAATATTGCCTGAAGAAGCACCAACAGAGCCAACTCCCCCATCTACATATTCAATTATATTTGACAATCTGGACTTCTTCAGCCACACACACCACCAGTCTATCAACCGGGCAAACCAATCAGTTCACTGGATCCACCACATAGCTGTGGAAGACAGAGTCCCTTCAAACCATCTCAGCAGACAAAAGCCGACTCAACCACTCACAGATTACAACATTGGGAAATCCCTCCCTAGTTTTGACTCCCAAGCCCAAACGCGTCGTGATTATGTTGTCCTGGGAAGCCGAATCCTGACCAAATACCTAAACGCCTTCAAGCCGCTATCATCAATCGTGGTTTATCACATCCCTCACCAGTATTCTGCAGAAATGTCAGAGCCTTCGACCCACGTAAGTATTAAATGACCTACACTTCATTTTGAGTTTTGGCATTCTGTAGACTTTTTGACTTACAGAAACATATAACCTGGTAGTTAATTGGTATATGCTATCACTCCAAACTTTAATGCTATTTCAATTCATGTGTTCCTTCGTCATAGCACCCCCTTGGACTTCTGTTCAAAGATGAGAACAAGTCTACAGAGTTGGCTGATGTTCTACAGCATCTCCAGAATGAGTAAGTAGGCTGGTGTAGCCAAAACAGAGTTACATATTCAGCTTGGGAAGGATATTGAATTAATAAAGCTTTGATATCTACTTGATGTGTCATATAGGTATGTTCCAAAGGGCCCAGATGGACCGCAGAGCATTTTAGTCGGTGGTGACAGACTAACGGAGGGAAATAGCCGCGGCATTCAGTTGGCCTTTGCCGAAGGAGAAAATGTGGACGACAGGCTGGACGGCCTTGTCTTTAAGTTTGAAGATTGGCACGCAATTCGAAACCTTTTTGAGGTGAGTGACCTTATCAGAACAGGACTGTAAATACTTAAAGGATACCTGTACCCTAAAAAAACATCAGGCACATAATATCAGCATCCGCCCCTACACGTCACCACACCGCTTTGTTTATTCACTTTAAGCACAACTTCGACAATTCTCTCACCATGTGTGCTTATGTTGCCAGTGGTTTAGCGATCAATGGCTGTTGTTCAATTATTTTGAGGGGACAGCACATTTACAGTTCCAAATGTACATTTTATTGAAGCATAATTTATTCAGGATTGCCCCATAAAAAGACACATTATTAAAGTATATCTGATTCAATTAAGTCCAAAAACGTTGGCGTTGTACATACTTCTGTTACATACTGTAACTGCATGAGTTTTTTTAGATCATGTCCTTTTTTGTTTCTCCTTCCTCGCCAAATGGCTTTGTTGACTACTACAAAAATGATTTTCATTTTAGATCTATCATCGGGTCTTTTACAAAGCGGGTTCGGCAAGGGATCATGGGACACTCCTCGCCAATATGAATAAGTTGAGGTATGCTTACCTATCATGAGTTAAGATAAAAATGCTACTTTTGTGCATTGTCTTTGGCATTCTTAGCTGTTGTCAGTTTAATATCTACATGTTTGTTATAATATTTGCATTCTGAATAAAATTGCATTGTTCACTGTTTTCAGGTTTTTCCCTTTACACGATGAACCCCAGCCACCATGAATTACGGCTCGGTACTTCATCACGACTTTTTCTGCTCTGTACTGTTGTCCAGCCACCATGAATTACGGCTCGGTACTTTTATCACTCATTCAATTATGTCTGTATGTCTGTTATGTAGCTCAGGAGTGTGTGTGTGTGTCTCTTTCAGTTCTGTCTGTATGTCTGTTATGTATCTCAGGAGGGTGTGTGTGCGTGCGTGCAGTCATCTGATGAGAGTCAGGTTTGGAATGTAGTCCAACCACTATGAATTAACAGTTTGGAACTTCAACATCACGACTTACTCTGCTCCATTAGATACTATCACCATAATCAATAACAAGTCGTCTTCTTACAGATGCAGCAATGCAAAGCAAGGTCCACGTGCTGCTTTCAATGCATACAAGGAGTTTGTGCAGAAGGACACTACAGCTCTCTTCTTGGCTGCGGCAATGGAGCACTTTGGACTACAGAATGTGTCAGGTATAACACTTCAAACAAACTACCAATCTCAGGGCAGACACTATCAGACTTAGACAAACTTTGTCATTTTGTATGCACAGAGTGCGTACAGAACAAAATGTCGTTTGTATACAGCTTGAGAATTTCATTGAATTGCAGTGGATTTCAGAATAAAGTAACTTTGCAGGATAAAAAAGTAACTTTGCAGTCACCCCATCGCCGTATCAACAAGGCCACTGGGGTTAAAACATTTAAAACAGTCCAACTGTATTGTTTTGTATTATTTTCTACATGTAACATCACAGCTAACCATACATGCATCTCACATTATCTGTCTTTTTAATTCCTCAACAGATGTCCCAGACGGATTCATCCCAGACCACATCTTAACTGGTCCACTAGAGGACAAAAGGACCTGGCTGCATGGTGTAGTGTCCCAAATTGTAGACAAATTTGTCATATTTGAGGACATTTCTGACATTGTCAGCGGTGTAACAGATACAGCCAGTGACCTGCCCAAACAGGGAGAGAAGCTCTCTTGCCGCGCCACAGGTTGCAAACGTGTATATAAGTACATAAAGGCTAGGGAAAACCATGAGAAAAGAGAGCATGGGTTGACAGTATCTCCCAAGGCAGTTCCATATACAGACAGTCAAAGTTCAGTGTTAGACCACAAAAAGCAACACACAGAGGCTAGACTGGGTTTTGGATTCTTCTTGGCTGACCTGCAGGATGCAGTTAAGGAGGGAGACGGAGACAGGCTAATGCGATTGTATACTGTAGCGTTGATGTTCTACAAGGCCTACGGGCATACACAGTATGCGTACAGCACACTACTTCTAACCTTGCAGGTCAATCACACACTTTCCCCTTGCTTAGCACACAGTCTGGTGTGGAATAGGTTTTGGAATGGGAAGGGAGGAATGGGAAGGAACATTTCACTAGATCTACATCTAGAACACCTTAACAATTTCCTTAAGTCCTTTTTAAAACGCAGTGGTCCAAACCTTACAGAACAAATAGCAGACAGGGTCAGCAAGTCAATTGGGGTCCTGAAAACTTTGATGGAGACCACAGACAGAGAACTACAGGTCTTAAAGTCCTCTGGTATACATCATGCTGCTAGTCAGACTGAGGACATTTTAGCTCTGGTGGAAGTTTTTAGAGAGGCTGAGCTGTTCCAGGATCACCCAGGCAGAGAGTTCTCAGCATTCCCCCAATTTAGCAGAGATCTTTTGGCCAATCTCAAAAGCACTAATCTGAGGGGATGGGTGAAGTCCAAATTAAAGGAGTGGCAAGATCACCCTGTTTAAAAAAAGGTTTTGAATGACACCAAATAATTGTAAATACTGTAAAAAGTTTTTGTTTCTGTATATATTTCATTTTGTAATACGTTTATTTATAATTTTAAAATTTGTAATATGGAAATATTTAAACAGTAAATTCTGTCAACATTATGTCTAGCATCATTATTTCAAACATAGCATTTTAAGTTGAAAAAATAAAGCAGGTTTTCAGCAAAATATCTTTTATTTGCATTTTTTACTGTTACTTGAATACAAAATTATTTACATTGTTTGCAGTGACAGTCATTCAAGGACATTAGTACAATAGCATCTACTAGCCTGCTGCTGAGGGGTGCTAGTTTGACTCTGAACCGCTACTGTGTTGTGTTTCAATTTCAAAGTCCTCATCTTGCTCATCAAAATAACCTGTGAAATCAATGTCAGGCTCTGTGAAGCTCTCTTCAGGTAAAGTAGGCTCTGTGTATTCGAAATCCCCGAAAACCTCACTGATCACTAGGAGAATTTCGCTTGCATGCCGTACTGTAAATACTGGAAGGTGGTTTGTAATATAAGCCAAGTCAAAGATATAGGGACTGTGCTCGACTGCTGCTTCGATAAGTTCGGTGCCAAACCCAGTACAGAGAGTCTTGTTCGTGATGAGTGGCATGTCTGGGACTAAAGTGCGCCTGTACTGCTGTAAGCAGGCCCGGATCACAGTCTTGTCTTCCTCAGTCACCTCTCTAGATCTAAGTGGAGTAGTACTCACATTTGGTTCTACAGATTCATGTTTTGGAGTAGGCTCTACACAAACACCTGATGAACATGAACACATCGAGTGGCAGTAGGTGCAACAAAGATGACCCGGCTCCAAGCTTGTGGTGTGCTCTTCAAAGTGACTAAAGAGGGCTTTTCTAAAACAGCCCTGTGTCCCTGCATGAATCAATGCTTTCACTGTTTTATCAACCCTTGGTGATGCTTGTATATCATACAAAACTGCATGTGAAGGTAAGGAATTTCTCCCAGCCCGCCCAACCTGTTGCACTATGTCTTCCACATCCTCTGGTGCCCCGTACATGACAACATGTGAGATATTAGGAAAATTGAGGCCCATCCCCAGCGCAGTTGTAGCAACAACAACCCTGCAGCTACCCTCACCCGTAAAGGATGCCAGCACTCTCTGTTTGTACTGTGGCAGTGTCTTGCTGTGGAACATTCCTATCAGCATGTTTTCAGCCTTATGCTCTGGATCTCTGTTCACCCATGCATCTTCTCCAAGTTTAGCTTTGAGACGGCAGAACACTCTTCCAACTGCCTTGAGTGATCTGCAGTAAATAATGATAGGCGACATCAACAGTCTCTTCTCTCTGACCTCCGTCACCACCCAATCCATGCAGTCCAGGTCATAACTAGGAACATGCTTCAGCCCAAGCCTGATGTTGCTTCTGTTTGGGCTAACCGTCACTTGAGTTGCCTTCTCCATGTTCAGCAGCTTGGTCACCCGGCCTCTGTTGACAATATCAGCAGATGCTGTCAAAGCCATGACAGGTGTGCCTGAAAGACAACACATGCATAATATGAAAAGGGGGGACAACGACAACCTAGGCAGCCACACTGCTTGGCCCCTCATAACAATATGTTTACAGATTTACACTGCAAAAACGGATCTAAAAATAATTAAAATGTTCTTAAAGTTAGATTATTTATCCTTGAC